>NC_084843.1:46025018-46328048 GCF_033115175.1 Lepus europaeus | reverse complement strand
TAAAAAAATATGGTACATGTACTCTATAGAATACTATACAGCAGTCAAAAACAATGAAACCCGGTCATTTGCAACAAAATGGAGGAATATGGAAAACATCATGCTGAGTGAAATAAGCCAGTCCCAAAGGGACAAGTATTGTATGTTCTCCCTGATCGGTGACAACTAACCGAGCACCAAAAAGGAAATCTGTTGAAGTAAGATGGACACTGTGGGAAATAGTGATTTGATCAGCCCTTGTCCCGACTGTTGATGAACAGCTAAATACTTTATCCCTTTTAGTATTTTTTGTCCTACTTAATACTATTGGTTGAACTCTGTAATTAACACACAAGTATTCTTAGGTGTTTAAATTTAACTGAAAAGTGATCTCTGTTAAATATAAGAGTGGGAATAAAAGAGGGAGGAGATGTACAATTTGGGACATGCTCAAGCTGACTTGCCCCAAATGGTAGAGTTAGAAATGTGCCAGGGGATTCCAATTTAATCCCATCAAGGAGGCATGTACCAATTCCATCTCACTAGTCCAAGTGATCATCTTCAGTTCACAATTGATGACTCTGATAGGTCTAAGAGTCAAAGGGTTCACATAAACAAGACAAGTGTCTGCTAATACTAACCGATAGAATAAAAAAGGGAGAGAATGATCCAACATGGGAAGTGGGAGACACAGCAGACTCATAGAATGGTAGATGTCCTAAACAGCACTCTGGCCTCAGAGTCAGCCCTTAAGGCATTCGGATCTGGCTGAAGAGCCCATGAGAGTATTTTAGGCATGGAAAGCCAAGACACTCTGGGGAAAAAAAAAAAAAAAGACCTAAATGAAAGATCTCTGTGAGTGAGATCCCAGTGGAAAGAACAGGCCATCAAAGAAGGAGGTACCTTTCTCTGAAGGGAGGAAAGAACTACAAAGATGATTTTCTAAATACAAGGTGATTCTTAAAGATCATGGTTTGTGGTTGATATTTACAATAGAGGAATTCCATGTGTTTGAAATACTAATATTGATAACATAACAATGCTTTATTCCCCTAGCAAAAAATCATTTAACTGAAGAAGACTGTTCAGTGTATACAAGTTAACTTGTGCTCTTTAACATTATATCTTGTCGGAATCTAACAGTCTCAAATGGCTAAATGATAAACCAGAAATGCAAAGAAAACACACAGAGAGTATGAACAGGCCATTTGTAAAATCTCTTTTGAGATTATTGTCCATTTTAGAAATCGTTTATTTTACAACATATATCAGTTATAACAACTAACCTCATTTCTTTATATTTGAAAGTGCTGCATCACACTGCTATAGTTAGGCATTTAATTGGTTTTTGTTTGAAGCCTATCTATATATCTATTTTGACATTTATTCTTTATAAGCATTTGTCTGTTTTTTATGGCTTGCTTTTACCATGGTGATCATTAGTTCTGAGATTAACTCAACTCTGAAAAGTTGCTACTGCTTCCTCCGATCCTCAGTATTTATTTACTTAAGATTTATTTATTTATTTGATAAAGTTACAGAGAGAGAGAGAGTGAGAGAGTGAGAGAGCGAGAGAGTGTCTTTCATCTGCTGGTTCAGTCCCCAGAATGCTGAAACAGCCAGGGCTGGCCCAGCAGAAGCCAGGAGCCAATGGTTTCTTCCAGGTTTCCCACATGTGTAGCCAGGTCCCGAGGATGTAAATCTTTTTGCACAGTGCAATCTTTTCCTCAGCCTCTTCCTCTTACTCTTGATCATTCCTATGTATTGACTGTTGGCTCACAATCCCACACAGCCCTCTCATGCCTCACATCTCTAATCTGGCAACTTGCTAGAGAGTTCTAATTGATCATCTGCATATTGAAAAAAGACTGAGCACTTTTTTCAAGAGCCTGCTCCTCTTTCTTATCAACTTGTTTTTATCCTTCAAGTTACTAAAGTCAGAAGCTTGAAATTCATTTTTATCACACTTGTGTTTGTGCATTCCTATATCCATGGTAATTTCAATGACCACAAAACTGATACTTCTTAAATCATCTTGACTCATCAAAAAGCCTAAATAGGTCTCTTTTGCCTCCCAATTTGATTATCACAGCATTCTCCTTCCTGCTCTATCTCCATTCTTATTCCAGTCTAATAGATTCTTTACATTGCAAATGAGGTGTTCTTTTAAAATTCTCATCAGTTTACTGATTTCATGGCTTAAATGTTTATTATTGGCTTCTTGTAGGTCTCAGCAATATCTCAAGTAATATATATAAATGAGTTCACCCTTTAGGATATAGTAGCTACTTTGCCTCATCTCTGTCACCTCTTCATAGACTCCATCTAAACTAAAAGCAAAATGGAAAACATTAATTTCCAGGAAGATAGCATGCCTATTCTTGCCTCTAGGCCTTTATATTCTCTCTATGAAGTGACTATTCTTCATATACCCTGTTTCTGAATAATTCCTATGCTTCTTTACATGTCAGTTTGAATATTACCTTGCATGAGGAAACTTCTTTAGCTTCATGATTGTATTATCTGCCCTCCATACTTATAGTATATATAACACATAGCACACAATATTCCAATTTTTTACTTTCCTAATCCCTCAGTTGTATGTAAGTTTATTTATGTACCTGCTTATTGCTAAATCTCCAGGGATTAGAACCATGCCTGGACCATTTGAGCCATTGATAACAGTTTGTGCCATAATTCATTACAATTAACAATACTCAACAATTTCAACTTAAAGATAGAGTTCACTTTCTCCCAGATATTGAGACTGAATTAGTGAGAGAATTATGATTATCCAAATAAACACATATGTACAAATAGAAAATAGTCAAACTGGCAATAGTGACACATGAAAATAATAATAATTATTATATCTGTGAGAGAAAATTGAAGGAAGAAATAAGGCAGGAGATTATTTTAATTTTTACTGTATCAAAGGAAGTTATTGTTAGAAAAATATTTTATTTATTGACTATTAGTAATTAAAATACTGAGGGAGCTCGGAACTAAAAGCAGCTCAGACTAACACTCTCCCACATGTCGGGCTGCATGAACAAATAGCAACGCCTTCCCAGCATGTACACACTGCACAGAACAGGATGACAGCTTCTTGTAACAAATACTTATCAATGATGACAAGTTCTAGGTTTAGATAAAAACAAACTAGAAAGGGCTCTATTGAGACTACCCCCTGGGCTTTCACAATAACTAAAGTATAAACACTACCTTTGTTCTTTGGAGATAGCATGTTAAGGACATAAAAATTCCCCTAGACTGTGAGACCTTGGGGTCTCTGTTTCTAGTAGCCCCTCCATTTGTTCAGAGTCTTCATTCTTCTTAAATAAAATTTCACTTCTTCTACTCTTACCATCATGCCTAGTCTTTGAAATTGTCTTCAACACCAGGACACAAACCCAGATGGATTCCTCTCAGCAGTTTTCCTTCAACAATACAAAATGAAAGGAGCTGTAAGCTAAGTCAACTGACTGCTTAGTTGTTAGTGCTAGATTCCTACTTAACATGTTCATTTTCCAATGTGGGGGTAATGGATACTATGAGGAACTTTCTCTACTAGAATTCATACAAAAGCTGTGGTCTCAAGGATCAGGTGTGTGTTCCTGGTAAAGCTGAATTTATCTGGAAACACGGGTGGCAGATTGAATCTTTAATGTAGTGTGACTTCTTAAGTCATGCTAAGTACCTTGGTTGATCTGAGCATACACTTAGTCAACTAACTTACAATCCCAGTACAATCAATCCTATTCTTTTGATGAACACATTAATTTTCCTGAATCTCATGCTACCTTCTTCATTTAAATTATAGTGGTATGAATGAAGGAAACAAGAAACAGAAAACAAAGGGGAAAAAAAAGACAAGACTGAAAGGAAGGCAGGATAGAAGAGAGGAGAGGGGAGAAGAGGGGAGGGAAGGACAGAGGAGAAGAGGAGAGGGACCAGCATTATGGTGCAGCGGGTTAAGCCTCCACTTCTGATACTGACATTCCATATCAGATTGCTGGTTTGACTCTTGCCTGCTCTGCTTCTGATCCAGCTTCCTACTAATGTGTCTGGGAAAGTAGCTGGTGATGGCCTAAGTACTTGGGCCCCTACAAACCACGTGGAGGAGGAAAATAATAGATTACATAGTCACTCAGGACACACACATACATATCACCAGACTGCTATCATGTAACATTTCTAATTTGACTGATGTTCAGGACAGCCATAATAAATCATATCTTGATAGGCAGAATTAGAACTTTTTGATTTGCACCCTTAACATACTCCCATCTATGCTTCACTATGTTGTTGTCATGCAGGGGAATCTAGGAATTGTGGAAGAGGTTTCCTCCCTTCATTGTACCATAGTTGTGATGATCGAGGTTTTCTTTGTTGTTTTTGTTGTTGTGTATATAAGGAGAAAGGATACCCATAATAGCAAGAGCTTATGTGAGTTCTTTACTTTGTTGCAAACTTAATACTTTCCAATTGTGATTGCTAAAACTGATCATATCAGTTTGTTCTTAACCTGAAATAAACTGTGAATGACAGGACCATAATTTTATATTCCGTGAGCTGAAAGGTCCCAACTTCAAAGTTCATGTTGGTGAAATAAGTCTTCTCTCAAAGAATTTCTCACAGCCATCACTTTGAACTTAGCTGTGTATATCTGTGTTTGTGTGTTCGTTGTAAAACTCTGTACTGATCCCCTGCTTTTAACTGTCAGTCTTTCTACAGGATGACCCAGACAGCCTGGTTTAGGACAGTCCATACCAATGTTTTCCCACAATAAACACTTTTAACCACAAACTTTTGGTCCTTTCCTATTATCTAATGTTACAGTTTGACAAATATATAATTGTAATCAATTTGTAATATCTTAGGAAAAGGAAACACGTTCAGCACTCTCATAACAAGCCAACTGAACATTAAAAGGGTAAACCAAAATAAATATGCTCAGGATACATGTTAGTCAAATTTCTGAACTATACATGCTGAAATGTTTACTACAGTGCATCTCAAATGTACATGATGGGGAAGGGTTTTGGTGTAGTGGTTAAGATGCTGCTGGAGCAGGTCACCTCCCTTATCCCACATCTAATCCCACCTTCCTTCTAAGGCTCCTTCTTAGGGAAGTAGATGATGGCTGAGATAGCTGGGTTTCTGCCTCCCACATGAGGGACCTGGGTTGAATCACTGGTTCCTGACATGATCCCAAGTGGTTGTTGCTAGCATTTCAGGAGTCAATCAGCACATGGGAGGTTTCTCTCTGTTTTTCTCTCTGCCTCTTTGCTTTTCAAATTAATAAATAATAAATAATGGAATATACATATACACATGAAATAAATTCTGAAAACTAAAAAGAAAGGAAAAATCTATAGAGCAGAAAATTAGAAATTATACTTCTTTCTTTTGTAGAAAAAAATCAATTTTAATAAAAAAGGATGTCTAATCAGAAAGCATGAAACCTTGAAAGAAATAACACGTTCTTTTTTAAGGCCTGAAAGAAAAGAACCCTCAGCCTGTGATTTTATATGCAATAAGACTTAAGAATGAAGGAAAAAATTAAGATATTCTCAGATGAAGGAAAACTATAAAACATGTCTCTAATAGACATGTCCTAACAGAATGGTTAAAGAAAAATTCCTAAGCAGAAAGAAAATAACAAAATAGGGAAATTGGAATGTGCAGAACAAAGGGAAACAAAAGATAGAGTAAAAATATTAATAAAATCAATACAGTGCCCTTTTTCTCTTGGAGTTTGAAGCACAAATCATTGCACTGTGAGGTGTGATTCTAAATGTATGGAGAGGAAATATTTAATGCAATTATAGTTTAAGCTGGTGAAGATAATGCAATTAAGGGAGAAAATGTTTTAGACTTTACTCAAGCTTGTAAAATATTGATACTATAGATAATAATAAATTATATATGCATAATGTAATATCTTATAGCAGCCATTAAAATAATTGTACCAAGAGATACTCTGAAAAGCATTGCCAGTTACTCAAATGTAATTCCAAAAATATTCATGTAACGCAGAGAGAAGCAAGAGCTATAAAATAGGGAAATTAAAGGTAGAACGAACAAAAAATGATTTAATTCTTAGCATATCAATAATATTAAATGTAATTGTTCTAAATACACAAATTAAAAGAGATGTTGGCAGAGTAGATTTTAAAATGATACAACTATATGGGTTCTACAATAAATTCACCTCAATCCTAATGATACAGATAGCTTGAAATTCAATGGATGAACAAGGTAGGCATCTCATAGATGTTTGATCAAAACAAAGCAGGAGTTATTGTGAAAACATCAGGTAAAATAGTTTAGGTATCAAAGAAAATGACCAGAGACGGATATGTGTGATGCAAAAGGTTTTTTCCATCAAGAAGGCAGAGTGATCCTAAATGTATATGCAGCATAAAATAGTTGCCAACTATGTTAAACAAATGATAAAATTAAAGGAGAGTTTAATAAATTTGCAATTGTAGTGGGCACTTCCACAACATACAGATGCCTATTGTACTTTAATGTCCTACCAGTAAACACATGGCACTACAATTAAAAATGCAATTATATTCACAACCATCCAAGTAAAATACTTAAAATTAACTATAATAAAATACATAGCAAACTGTCAAGCAGTAAGCAAACAAACCCTGGTAAAAGAAATTTTTAGAGGTTTAAATTTAATAACATCTGAAGATGGTCTGGGTTCACGGATTTAACACCTCGTATAGTAGAGATATCAGTGGCCCCTAATTCTTAAATAGGCATAATATGATTCGTATCTACTTTCCAGGAACATTTGTCACAGTAATAGATGATTGTTATTCTAATCTTTATATAGAACAGCAAAGAAATTATAATAGCCCAAACAATCTTAAAATTGAAAAACACCATGAGAAGAATTAGGGGTCTGATATTATGGTAGAGTGTGTTAAACGGCCATGTAAGACACTGGTATACCACGCAAGAGTGCTTGTTCCAGTCTCAGCTGTTCCATTTCAGATCCAGCTCCCTGCTAATGTGCCTGGGAAGACAATAGAATGTGGCCCAAGTACTTAGGCCCTGGGCACCCATATGGAAGACCAGGATGGAGTTCCTGGTGCCTGGCTTTGGCCTGGCCCAGCTCCAGCTTTTGCAGCCATTTAGGAAGTGAGCCAGTGTATGGAAGGTCTCACTCTCTCTTTCCCTCTGTCATTTCCTCTCTGTCATTCTGCCTTTCAAATAAATTAATATACTTTTTAATGAGAGAAATCAGACCAATGTTAACATTTATAGTAGGCCGGCGCCGCGGCTCAATAGGCTAATCCTCTGCCTGTGGCGCCGGCACCCCGGGTTCTAGTCTCAGTCGGGGCGCCGGATTCTGTCCCAGTTGCCCCTCTTCCAGGCCAGCTCTCTGCTGTGGCCTGGGAGTGCAGTGGAGGATGGCCCAGGTGCTTGGGCCCTGCACCCACATGGGAGACCAGGAAGCACCTGGCTCCTGGCTTCGGATCAGCGCGGTGCACCAGCTGCAGCGCAGTGGCCGCAGTGGCCATTGGGAGGTGAACCAACGGAAAAGGAAGACCCTTCTCTCTGTCTCTCTGTCTCTCACTGTTCACTCTGCCTGTCAAAAAAAAAAAAAAAAAAAAGATTTACATAGTTAACAGCAATCAAGACTGTGGTATTGGATGTAAGTCTTACACCTTGTGAAAGAAAATGCTCTAAAAGGATACAAGATGTTAAATGTAAAATGAAGTAATATAGAGCTTTTAGAAAATGCATATGGTGAGCCGGCGCTGCGGCTCACTAGGCTAATCCTCCGCCTTGCGGTGCCGGCACACCCGGTTCTAGTCCCGTTGGGGCGCCGGATTCTGTCCCGGTTGCCCCTCTTCCAGGCCAGCTCTCTGCTGTGGCCAGGGAGTGCACTGGAGGATGGTCCAAGTGCTTGGGCCCTGCACCCCATGGGAGACCAGGAGAAGCACCTGGCTCCTGCCATCGGATCAGCGCGGTGCGCCGGGCCGCAGCGCGCCTACCGCGGCGGCCATTGGAGGATGAACCAACAGCAAAAAGGAAGACCTTTCTCTCTGTCTCTCTCTCTCACTGTCCACTCTGCCTGTCAAAAAAAAAAAAAAAAAAAAAAAAAGAAAAGAAAATACATATGGTAATATCTTTGAGATGTAGAGCTCAAGAAAAACTTTTCAGGAAAAAGTTGATAATTTGGATTCATTAAGTGTGAAATATTTGCTCTGCAAAAGACTAGGCTAAGAAAGTAAAAATGCAAGCTACAGAGAAAAAATGTTTGCCAGCAACACAAGTAACCAAGGACTAATACCTATCATATAAAAATGTTTAAAAGCAATATAATGAACAGCAGCAGCAACAACAAAATATATGTAGTTAGAGTGGAGGTCAAAAGATAGGAGCAGACATTTCACCAGATATATAGCTGGCTTACATGAAAATGAAAATATGTACAATATCATTAACCATCATAGAAATGCAAATTAAAACAAGTTAACCAATAAGAATGCCCAAAATAAAAATCTGTGACAGCAAATGTTGGTGGGAATGCGAGGAAACTGAATTATTCATACACTGAGTAAAAAGTTACAGCCAGGCTAGAAAGCAGTACCAACATTTCCTAAAATAACTACACTAGGGAATGGTGCTTCGGCTTAGCAGTTGAGGCCTAAATTCCGTATCAGAGAACCTAGGTCCCATACATACGTTCAGCTCCTGAGTCCAGCTTCCTACTAATACAGATGGACCTGTGAGGAAGCAGAGATGACTCAAATGATTGGGTTCTTGCCACTTACAGGCTAGACCTGATTGATCCACAAGCTCCTAGCTTTGCCTTCATACCAGCTCTTGCCATTGCAGAAATCTGGGGAGTGAACCAGTGGATGGGGACTCTTTTTTTATTTGTCTGTATGTTCGTCTCTCTCTCTCTCCTCTCTTGCTGCCTCCCAAATAAATAATTTAAAAATAAAATATCTAAGCATAAAACTGCAGCATAAACTAGCAATTGCACTCCTGCTCATGTACCCCAGAGATATAAAAATTGATGTTAGCACAAAATCAGGTATATAAGCATTTATAATAGTTTTATTAGTAATAGCAAAAAACTGGAAATAATCTAGATATCGCTCAACAGTTGAGTAGTTAAATTAACTGCTTTATTTAAACTGGTTTATTATAAGGAGCAAACAATGTATGGCACTGTCTAGATGAATCTATTGAGGATATGCTGAGTACATAAAAATGAATCCTAAAATATGATATATCAAATTATTCCATTTATATAACATCTTTGAAAGACAAAATTAGACTAGTAGCTGTCAATGGTTGAGAGGGAAGGTAGGAGTGAGAAAACTGAGAAAAGAAGGTGTAGCCACACGTGGGATTCTCATAGTGACAGAATTTTCCAAAAATTTGACTACAGCAACATCACTATTCTGATACTATTATTAGAGGAACCTGGGTAGAGGATACACAGGACCTCTCTGTGCTATTTCTTACAACTATATGTAAATCTACAATAAAATATTTAGCTAAAATTAACATGAATCAAATAACTCATCTTTGGTCAATCTGAAATTTTCAATTATCATTTCAAAATTTAAAATCCAAGAAAACCAATACAAAAACATGGCAATGAAAATCACGTTGAAATAAACATAGGATTTAACCTGTAGATCAGAAGAAAAAATCTAGATCACTGTAAGCATATGAGAACACTTCAAAAATTTGTGGCAAAATGAAATTAAAAGATATGTTTGGCCGGCACCGCAGCTCACTAGGCTAATCCTCCGTCTGCTGCGCAAGCACCCGGGGTTCTAGTCCCGGTTGGGGTGCCGGTTCTGTTCCGGTTGCTCCTCTTTCAGTCCAGCTCTCTGCTGTGGCCTGGGAAGGTAGTAGAGGATGGCCCAAGTGCTTGGGCCCTGCACCCATGTGGGAGACCAGGGGGAAGTGCCTGGCTCCTGGCTTCGGATCTGTGTGCCGGCCATGGCAGCCATTTGGGGGCTGAACCAACAGAGGGAAGACCTTTCTCTCTGTCTCTCTCTCTCTCTCACTGTCTAACTCTGCCTGTCAAAAAAAAAAAAAAAAAAGAGAGATTAAGTTTGTCATGGTGCAAAAAATTTTGAAATTCATGTATAGTTTCTTATTATATTGTGAATTCCCCATGGACTTTTAATGGCCCATCCTATTCATGGATTTCCAACTTTTTTTGCATCAAATGAAATTTATCTTTTACTTCCACTTTTCATGAATTTTTTGAAGTACACTTTGTTTTAACCTTTTGTTATCATTTCCAGAATTGTCATTGAACACTTAATCTTGAAAATTTATGAATGCATAATATGTTCAAAAGCTGTCTTTTCTAAAATAACCTATCAAGTGTAAATTGGTGTGTGTTTTCCTCATATTTGTTCACTGCCACCATTCCATATATTGAACAAAACCTATTAGTCAATCGCTGATCAAGAACTTATTTTTCTGGCCTTATCAGATGTAGGTCAAGTTTCTTCTTGTCTGTGAAAAGCAAACTAAACAAACCAACCAATACACCTAGTTCAATGACACTCCTAGATAACCTAGGTGAGAAAAATGGCGAAATGTTTTTGAGAGCAAGGAAGTCAGTTGAGCTCAGATTCCCATGGAGTGGAGGGGGTACTATCTTATGGGTTCCCAGAAGGACATTCCCAATGACCACATGCAGGTTCTGACAAGATGCCAAGACCCTGGGAACAGTTCAGGAAGTGAAGATGTCAAAGTGACCTTTGATAAGCAAATCCTAATGGAAATACCTCATGGTAAAAGTAGCATTATCAAGTAAAAGCAGATACCTCAGGGGTGCGTGTATTTTGAAGTGGGTAAAATGCTGGTTAGGATGCCTAAGTTCGATGTGCCTAGGTTCAAGCCCTGGCTCTGCTTCCACTTCTAGCTTCCTGACTGTGTGCACCCTGGAAGGCAGCAGATGGTGATATAAGTGCGTGGTTCCCTGCAACCCACGTGGGGCAACCAAATTGGGTTCCATGTTCAGGGATCTTGGCTACATCCTGGCCCAGCACAGCAACTCCCTGCTTTTGTAGACACCTGGGGAGTGAACCAGCAGATGGAAGATCTCTCTGTATGTCTCTCTCTATCTAATTTTCAAATAAATAAAAACAAATAAGTAACATTTTTAAAACAAATAATTTAGAGAATTCTTAATTTTTGAGATGTCTTACTTTTTTTTTTTTTTTTTTTTTACAAGCAGAGTTAGACAGTGAGAGAGAGAGACAGAGAGAAAGGTCTTCCTTCTGTTGGTTCACCCCTGAAATGGCCGCTATGGCCAGCGCACCACGCTGATCCGAAGCCAGGAGCCAGGTGCTTCTCCTGGCCTCCCATGCGGGTGCAGGGCCCAAGGACTTGGGCCATCCTCCACTACCCTCCCGGGCCACAGCAGAGAGCTGGACTGGAAGAGGAGCAACCTGGAGAGAATCTGGCGCCCCAGCTGAAACTAGAACCCGGGGTGCTGGCGCCACAGATGGAGGATTAGCCAAGTGAGCTTCAGTGCCAGCGAGATGTCTTACTTTTAACACATGAGTGTATCTGTTTGATTTAAAATTGTATTTCAGTTATATAATGACATTGAAATCTGATGGTGCTGTTCTAGTAACCGTATGATTATATTTGCGATAAATTTGACAAATGATAGATTTAGTTTATTGAAGAGTCATAAAGCTACCAGGTCTTTTTGAGTATTTTTTTAAAAAAAACATTAATTCAATTTAATTTTCCTTTTAAGTAAGAGTAGCAGAAGAACTGAAGGCAAAAGATAGCCAACTTATGTTTAAATTTATAACACACGTAAATTCTTACATAGAAACCAATAGTGGTAATGTAATGATGAAACAGTGTTCATGTATAAGTTGATATATAATTGTTTGTAGGTGATACAAGCTTTCTGCTTATGTACATTTTACAAAGAATATTTGTTTTTACCTTGGTATATTGGTGACAAAGACCAGAGGTGAAGGTTAATACTGGAATATAAACATATTGAAATTGTGTTTTTCTTCCTCACTACGCTTTGAGAAAATTTAAGAAAATATTTCATTCAATTTTTACATATTTACATAGTCAAGGTAATCTATGTAGGCTCGATGTATCAAATCCTCAAATTTAGGCTACATAGAGTATTTACAATTAATTCAATCAATGTGCAAGTTTACATAATTTGCATAATTTACATTCGGTGGCTAATATATTTTAAAATGTGTTTCCCTTGAAATGACACATTTCAGATCTTATATTCCTCTACCAAATGCTATAGGAAATCTGGGTCATCATATTCAGCTTTTTGTAGAAAAATTGCGTTGAAATAGAGACATGCACAAATTATAAAAGTAGAGCTAAGACCATTTTAGAAAAGAGTATGTTTATCCTGAACGAGATACAGTTAAAGCTGTATTCCTAAGGTGCTGATCTCATAATTCCCTTATGGGCTCCAGCTGCCTCCATGCAAGAATAACCGCCCTTAAGACTTCTGTTGCAATTGTGCTTTTTAAAATGAAATAAGATGGTCTGAATTATTTCACTCAACATTATGTTTGTGAAATTCCTTCATATTACTTGCCCAGTGGTGATTTATTAGCCTCCAATTCTGGATAGTGTTCCATGGCATAAATATAAAACAATTCATAAAGGTAGCTTACTGTTTTATGTTATTATAAATAAGGCTATTATAAACGTCCCAGTTCCATTTTTGTGTTTTTCTTATGTTTCACGTGTTATGCCCATCTACTGAGTAGAGGTAGATGGATTTCCTGGTTGAAAGAACATGTACACTTAGCTGTAGTACATATGGCTCAATAACTTTCAAAAGGAGCCAACTGAATGAATACTCTTCAGGGTATGGGAATCATATTTATTTATTTATCATATTTATTCTACATGGTCATCAACATTTCTATTATCCTTCTGTTTTCTTTTAGACATTTGTGTAGATATACAAACTGTCACAATGTTTATTTTTCCCTTAATCCTCATTTAAAAAACAAGAATGCCTACAAAATCAATAGTTATAAACTCTGAAAATGTGTATTTGTGAATATGTTCATATCTATATATTTAAAATAACAAAAATGTTATAAAATTATATTTCATGTTATATAATGACATTAAAGTATTTAAAAATTCACGTTAATTTTCAGTGGCTTTTTGTAGTGTGTTAAATCATAGGGGAAAAATTTGAGATGAAACATTTTCAGGAATTTCTTTTGGATTGATTCACAGACTTATCTGAGAAATCAGTTAAGGACTCATTGAACGATCTATGTGACCTTTGAAGAATTAAACAAGGGATATCAATTTGGCCAACCTCAAGTATTTTCTGTTTGTTTGTTTGATTTTAATCTATCTGTAATACAGAAGCAATAGTTACCAGAGTGTAAATCTTCTTGTGTTTGAAAAAAAGTCTTTCTTGAGTTCTCTTATCATCAGTACCAGTAATCTAACCTTGCAAGGTGCATCTGAAATTTAAAATTCATGAGACAACTCTTACTTTCACTGAAATTTCCTTTCTTTGATCCCTTGCCATATTGATGTTCCACAGAGGCATAAAAAAGTGAAAGTTTCAAACTTTTGGGAAAAAAATACTACTTGATCCTGAACCCACTGCATTGTTTATTTTTATTTTAATAACAAATTCTTCATGTGATTATATTAAAGTGTTGTAGTAATTACTTTTCCTAATTACTTTTAGTTAATATCTTTTAAATATCAGAAAAGTATGAAATGTAAAACAGCAAAATAGAGTAGTTATAGAGTAGTTATATCACACAGTCATTCTCTGCATAATGACATTTTAGTTAATGATAGGGCATGTATATAATAGTAATTCCATAAGATTAGTATGTAGCTGGGAAATGCCTGGCGTCTGGTAATATAATAACCAGTATCACTTGATTATAAAATGAATTACTCACATATTTGTAGTGATTTTGATGTAAGCAAAGATACTGTGTTATCAGTCATATAAAAACATAACATAGCAGTTGGCATTGCATTTTAGTGGGTTAAGCTGCCTCTTGAGATGCCCATACCCTATATCAGAGTGCTGATTTGAGTGTGCTTCCAATCTAACAGCCTGCTAATGCATCCTGGGGGATGACAGATATAGATAATTGTTGGGTCTCTGCCAGCCATTCGGAAAACCTGAATGGGGTTCCTGGATCCTAGCTTTGGTTTGGCACAACAGCCCTGAATGTTGTGGACATTTGGAGAGTGAATCAGGGGATGGAAGAGTCTCTCTCTCTCTCTCTCTTTCTCTCTCCCTTGCTCTTTCTTGCCCTTGTGTTCCTCTCTTGCTCTAAAATAAAATAATGAATACCTTAAAAAGTGCAGCATGTAAATAATATACAGTACATATTTGATAATGCTAATAAATCACTATGTTGTTAGTTCATGTATTTGCTATGCTACACATGTTATCACTATTTTAGAGTGCTCTTTTAGTTATAAAAATAGTCTTTTGTAAAACAGTATGCCACCTTACATTTGCATCAGCCTAAAAAGTGTTGTGATAATCTACTCTCTTGATGAAATCATTTTATCTTGTACTGGATTTAATCTCATGCTGTTTTGTTCCTCATGTTCTCATGACT
Source organism: Lepus europaeus (assembly GCF_033115175.1). NCBI lineage: Eukaryota > Metazoa > Chordata > Mammalia > Lagomorpha > Leporidae > Lepus > Lepus europaeus. The sequence goes on along the minus strand of NC_084843.1, from coordinate 46,313,427 downwards.
CTAGGAGCAAAAAGGTTATATCGTATATGTATGTCTTATATAGCCTACTTTTGTAGTAAGCTGTACCATCCAGGTATGAAGTTTGTACAATAACAACATTGCTCAACATATTTCTCAGAATATATCTCCATTATTGTGCTGTACATGGCTGTATTTTTCACTATACATGGACAAACGTATAGAGACTTTAGTCATTTTTATGCATTTATTTTTATATTCTAAGTAGAATTTTATATTTTCACAGAGATCTATTGTTAATTTTTTCCATATATACAAACTTGGAACATTAGATTAGGCTCAGTAAATATTTTATTTTATTTTGTTTGAAAGGCAGAGTTACAGAGAGGGGGCGGAGACAGAGAGGAACAGAAAGAAAGAAAGAGGTATCTTCCATCCACTGGCTCATTCCCCAAATGGCTGTAATGTTTGGGACTGGGCTGGGGCAAAGCCGGGGCTAGGAAGGTCTCTCATGTGGATTTAGATACCAAAGCACTTGGACTGCTCCTGCTGCTTACTCAGGTCATTAGCAGGGAGCTGGATTGGAAGTGGGGCAGCCAGGACTCAAACCGGCACATGTAGGCATCACAGTTGGAGGTTTAACCTGATATTCCACAGTGGCAGTCCCTGAAGTTTGTTTATAAAATATTAAAGAAAGAAGAATAGTAAATGAAGCATGATCATAACATTGTGGTTGAATGCTACAGGTATTATATGACAAAACAGAGTAGATTTAACTGGCTGAAAGTCATAAATTCATATTAATAGAAAGATGTGTATATACATCTATACATATTTCTATATCTGTATATATGTGGTTATAGTTACAGTATAATCATATTTTTCTCATGGCAAGATTTTTTCTTAAAATCTTAAAGTGCATAAGGAAAGAACATTTGTCATTAGTTTTTCAATTTGTAAATCACTATAACAGTATGTATATAATTATCTCCAGTATAATTTTCACATTGTTACATATAATTTTGTTTCATCTCCTTAACAAGAGTCTTGAAAATCTTCACAAAATTATTATTTGATAGTTATTTATCTGGATGGTCATCAGCAAATCCATGGTAGATGTGTGACAAATGCTATTTGTCTCTGCAATTTCATTTCATTTCTTTTTTTTTTTTTTTTTTGACAGGCAGAGTGGACAGTGAGAGAGACAGAGAGAAAGGTCTTCCTTTTGCCTTTGGTTCACCCTCCAGCGCGGTTCACCGCACTGATCCGATGGCAGGAGCCAGGTGCTTATCCTGGTCTCCCATGGGGTGCAGGGCCCAAGCACTTGGGCCATCCTCCACTGCACTCCCTGGCCACAGCAGAGAGCTGGCCTGAAGAGGGGCAACCAGGACAGGATCGGTGCCCGACCGGGACTAGAACCCGGTGTGCCGGCGCCGCAAGGCGGAGGATTAGCCTAGTGAGCCACGGCGCTGGCCTCTTTTTTTTTTTTAATATAAGATTTTATGTATTTGAGAGTTACAGACAGTGAAAAGGAGAGACAGAGAAAGGTCTACCTTCCGCTGATTTACTCACCAAATGGTGGCAATGGCTGGCACTGCGCCAATCTGAAGCCAGGAGCTTTTTCCAGGTCTCCCAGGTGGGTGCAGGAGCCAAAGCACTTGGCCAATCTTCCACTGCTTTCCCAGGCCATAGCAGAGAGCTGGATTGAAAGAGGAGCAGCTGGGACTAGAATAGGTGCCCATATGGGATGCTGGCGCTGCAGGCAGAGGATTAACTTACTGAGCCATAGTGTTGGCCCCTGAAATTTCATTTTTCATCAGAGCTATCGAGTTATATTGCAAAGATACCCCAAGTTTAAAATTCCTGAAACAACTCTGACTGAACGGCACTTTTACTGTTGCTTATAACATAGGAACTCTTATTTGAAAGAAGACGGCTTACTCTTCAAAATGTTAGTTGGTTAAATACATGAGACATGCAAGCAGAATGGCAATTCTAACTCTAGTAATTCAATCACATGGTTTTAAATCATCGCTAAAGAAATGTCTAATAGTTATAAATGTATGCTAAAGCAAGTAGGCAAATATTCAAGATGGTATTAGTCATAGAAAAGAAGAATATTTTGAAAACAGAAGAATTTTAGCTACATCTCTATCCCCGGGGGTTAAAAAAAAATAACAAAAACAAAATTAAAAAAAAAAACAGTTTTTTTTTATATAACCTGGAAAATCACTAAGAAAATCTTAGAACAGGGAAAAAAGGCAGACTGACAAATAGCTTGGATTTAACCTATGCCTGCCTATGGAGAAGTCTTCCACTTCATGTTTGGTGATCATTCTTGGTGGTTTTTTCTTGTAATGCATTCATGCCTATAAAAACCCAGTTGATAGGAAACTGGTAAAATAATCTTTCTTTAATATTCCTTGAATGTCTCTGGAAGGCAGTGGGAATTTCTGAGATAGTTATTTTTGTAGCTTTCCAATTGGAACTCTTGAGCTAACTTTGAAACCACAGTAAATTGGCTATAGATATAGAGGAGCCTTTATATAAATATCAAATATTCTTGAAGGAGAGTTAAGTCCAGTTTTGCTAAAATGTTAAAGTAGTAAAGTCAGTAATGAGAAATTACACTTTCTAAATATTAGTATTGATAGTGATTAGTGAAATTCAGCAGGTCTAAGAATGCATGCAGAAACGTGTTTGGTGTGGTAGGAAAGATGGCACTGAGGATTCCCATAGCCCATGTGGCAATGCCTGGGTTTTGAGTCCTGGCTCTTCTCCTAATTTATGTTTCCTGCTAATGCATATCCTGAGAGGCAGCAGCTGATGGCTCAAGACTTTGGTTGCCTTCCCTTGAGGTGAGAAACCAGGATTGAATTCTCATTTCCTGACCTTGGCCTGGCCTAGCCCCAGCTTTTGCAGAAATGTGGGGAGTAAACCAGTGGATTAGAGTGCTGTGTGTTTTTCTCTCTGTGTCCTTGCCTTTAAAATAAATAAAATAATCTTTAAATTAAAAAGGGAAATACATTTAAATATAAAAACAAAGATTTTAATACATTTTATAACACAATGAGCTATAATTATATATTTACCTAATAATTGAAGACATGTTCTGTATGTGCTAATTAAAACACATTTTAAAATATCCTTTGCTTTTCAGTTTTATGCAGTGATGTTCCACAGATTATTCCTCCATGTGCACAGTTTTTAAAGACATATTGGAAGAAATTTTTATACCATTCATAATGTTCATATTAACAAGGTTGCTATTTCCATTTGACATATTTTTCAATTTTATTCTGTTATCAGTAAAATAGCTTGCATTTTCCATTGAAGTGTTGCTGCAGAAATAACACTTTTCATGCCTGTTCTAAAATACTTATTGTTTATAAAATTGGGATAGGAAAGATAGTCCTCTCATTGTTGAAAATACAAAATTTTGCAGAACAATGAATCATTTAACAAGAAAACAATCATCATTTTGGCATGTTAATTGGATCTCATTTATTTGCTGGATGATGCTTGGCTGCATGTCTTAGTTTTGGCAATTCATCAAAGTTTGGGAAATTGTCTTCTAGTTACCTTTAAAATACAATTACTTTTATTAACACAATGACATTTCTACCAAATGTGTTTGCTTAAAAAGAATTCTGTCTTCTTTTTCTCTAGAAGCATATAAATAGACATTCTGACATGATGTTACTTTTTCTTGTATCAATCTGATTAATTATTAAATATTTTCATCTTGAACACAAATATTCAACTACTTTTCTGTCTTCTAATAGCAAATAAAATTACTTTAAATTTTCTTCTCAAAGAAATAAGTAAATGTTCTAAATATAACAAAAACATATTTCATAGCTTCTCTTTTATTCATGCTAACTTCTGATTTTATATTTTCTTTTTTACATGTGATTATTGGAATGCCTTTATTATTCTGTTTCCAGATATTTATTGTAAATGTTTCAATTTATAAGATTTCAATAACTATAATATTTTATCTTATTGAATAGCCAAGATGAAATATTAAGGTCAAAAGCATTTTTATCCATTTAATTTATTACTATTCCATTTCATCTAATAAATCAAATACATTTCTTAAATTTATTCTTCATGTATATTTTTATGTTAGACTTTTTCAGTTATGGAGTCAATAATAGAGATAATAAGTTTTAATACTTCATATTTAGTAGTAGTTTCTGTTGCTAACAAGCTGCCACAACCTTGGTGAATTAAAACAATATAGGGGGCCGACGGCGCGGCTTACTAGGCTAATCCTCAGCCTGCGGCGCCGGCACTCCAGGTTCTAGTCCCAGTTGGGGAGCCGGATTCTGTCCCGCTTGCTCCTCTTCCAGTCCAGCTCTCTCCTGTGGCCCAGGGAAGGCAGTGGAGGATGGCCCAAGTGCTTGGGCCCTGCAACTGCATGGGAGACCAGGAGGAAGCGCCTGGCTCCTGGTTTTGGATCTGCGCGGTGCGCTGGCTGTAGCAGCCACTTGGGGAGTGAACCAACGGAACGAAGACCTTATACAAAACAAAAAATAATAAAGAAAAAAAAAGCAATATAGGGCCAGGCATTTAATGGACTATTTAAAAAAGCCACTCAGGACTCACATCCAGTACCAGAGTACATGGGTTTGAGTTCTGTTCTGCTCCCTGTTCCTGTTCCAGTGTTTTGTTAATGTATACCTTTGCTGGCAGCAAGTCCATGGCTTAAGTACTCAAAGCTGTGCCACCCATGTGGAAACCTTGCTTCATTTCCAGGTCCTTTGCTTCACAGTGGCTCAGCTCCAACAGTCGCAGGCATTTAGAGTGAACCAGCAAATCAAAGATCTCTCTATTGAGCCGTCTCTGTAGCTCTGCCTTTCAAAAAAAAAAAAAAAAAAAAAGTGAAAATTAAGAAATAAAAGTAGCAAAACAATTTAAATTTTTACCTTACAGTTATGAATGTCTGACAGGTGTCAACTATGCTAAAATCAGTTGTCAGCGGAACTGCCTGCCTTTCTGTAGGCACTAGGAGAAAATCCATGATTTCTCATTTTACGGGTTGTCCACAATTGGCCCATGGCTCATTCCTATGTTTTCACAGTGGATGAGTCTGTTTTACAGTTAATATCTTTACTGGCTTTTCTTATATTATTGCAGCTCTTTCTCTTAATTAAGTAGACTAAACTTTATTTTAACAGAGTGAACTCCAATTTGCAAAACACATTTTGCGGGATTAGAAGCTTTTAAGTTTTTGAATAATCCTGTTAAGTAAATGCAAACAACAAAAAGTTCCTTTCTATATGTTACCACCTCTCCTGTCCATCATGCAAACACACATAATTCTAGATTCCTTAGGAGGAAGAGTACTGAGCTTTAGCTTCATTCAGCATGGAATTAATACAACTCTGCCTTCAAGTCACAGAAACCCATGCCCCAGCACTTGGTCTAGTTCACAACTCAGAGCCAGACTCAATATAAAGGTCAAGTCACATTTATATTTATGACATTTTGGTATGCTAGTTCTCTTAGTTTGAGAATATAGTTTCAGTATATATTTATGAGAATAAAATTGTTTTGATAGCCTTGATTGATTTAATAAGCAGCTCACACTCAGTTGCAATGTGACTTCTTTTTCTCTGGTCTGCAAAGCCCATCTTTTCCATAGTAGAAGGTCTCAGTAGAATGAGTTATAAAAGACCCGTGAGTGTATTAATAGTATAATTATTAGAAGCAATAATTATATTAGAATATTAGTAATACTTAGCATAATATTATCTTTCTACTACTTATTACTGTGCTTCGGTGACTCATGTGAACTTTTGTTACTTTCGAATTGTTTGACAAATAGTGTTAATTCGTACTATTGCAGATTAACAGAGTTCCCAAAACCTTCACCTTCGGGATTCCATCCTTGCTGTAACCCTCCACCCCCTAACCCCTCTCTGCCATGAGTGTGGAATAGACCTGATTCTTAACCTCTATTTAATTGAGTACAACAGCAAGATGGAATTAATTAATTCTGCGATACATAACAGAAGATGGGCTTCTGTACTCTCTTTTTGCTATCTTTTTTACTTTGCTCAATTTATGAAGGATGCTGTCATGCTGAAGGAACCCACAAAACAAAGATTCAAAGCAGCCCTAGGGTGCTGCCCATGATGATCTGAATCCACCAAAAAGTATGTGAGTGAGCTTCAAAGGACAGCCTTTCCAGGTTGAGCCTTGAGATTACTTAGGGTCTCAGCCAACACTTGAGAGAGACACCGGGTATAAGACCCTACTAAGCCACACCCAGATTTCTGGCCCTCAGACACTTTGAGATAATCATAATTGTTGTTTTTGAGTAACTAAGTTTGGGGGATAATTTTTGATGTGGCCATAGATATTGCAACTACATTTGAAATTTAACATTTAACTTTATGTTTCAGTGAATTTCTAAGTATTTGATAATGGATAAACAACAGATAGTTCTATTCTTAGCAATATGATCAGAAATTATGATGTCCCTTATCACTTGAACAGATTATATTTTGAAGATTGTAATTTTGTAACTACATTTAAGCTATTATTCAGTTTTGTCATTACATGCTTATAATATATTGTAATGTTCACTTTTAGTTCTTTTCCACCATATTTTCTAATTTTGAGTGCTTAATCTCTTGTAAGGTGGCTCTTTCAAAAAGAACACTTGATAATACAAAAAAATCTGCTGTTACTGACAGAAAATGACTAAAGCTGGAAACTGGGGATTTCTATATTTTTAAAATAGCACATTTTTGAAGAATAAGATGCATTAAGGATCATGGCCAAGAAAACCAATAAATCAGAGCCAGGAGCATTTCATTAAGTCTGTGAGATATCTGATGCTAGACAGGGAAGCATCTTTGTAAGGTATAAATCAAAAGCCCATATAGTGAAAGTTACCTAATTATTCAGTACATAGATATTCAGTGCCTAATGTATACAGTGTTAAGTAGTTGAAAAATAAATGGTATTCTAAATCAAAATCTAGCTCTACTAATATGTGTAATGTTTTTCATCTGGAGTCTTCTCTCACAGATATTATTCCAAAATATGTCACCCATGTGCTACAAGTGTACGATGTTACTTGTTTTCTATGTTAGTACGTGTCAATACAACAAGTATTAAGAAGAGTTGTAATAAGAGTTCAGGGTACAACGGGAAGGCCTATAAAAGGTGACTGATGCAGACTTTCACAGGAAAGTCAAATTTTCAATAATCCAAGAAAGATGAGAAGATAATTGTAAACCTGGAAAAAAAACAGAAGGCTAGTATTTAACACAGCCAATAGCAAGTACAAAGAAGAAAGTGTCGTAAAAAGTCAAAGGTTAGGACAATCTGAGCACTTTGTGTAGGGAGAGAGTTTAGAAATGGCGCACAAGCAGTAGGTAGACAAATATTGTGAATGGTTTGTGTTTTTTCATTTATGCTTGTTTGTTTTATGTTTTTACTAAAACCAGCGGACAGATTGAAAATCCCAGTTCCTCATTGAATATTTTAAGAATCCTCTTATTCTTTTAATTAGCAACATGCTGTTCGACTGGAAAAGTGCACATATTCTACTTTGATGTTAAGATATCTGATTTGTTATGATTTTAACAAGCATTTAACTTTTTCCTGGCACATAATCATATATGCATTGTGTTTATCATAAAACTATTTTACGTTATCATTAGTACTTCTATGCATTTACTTCATTTAAAATAAATGTAATTACTCATGAAAACATGATACTCTACTAATTAAACCTTGAGTAACTTGTAAAAGCTCTCAAATCGTAAAGTTGTAATAATTCAGACTAAAGAACTCCTGAGATACTCAAAATTTGAAATTGATTCCTAAGAATGGTAAATGAAGCATCCACTCTTAAATATATGAGTTTCTTTACAAATCATAAAAAAGTAATTACTGTTTATTACATTTGTTTTGTAAATGTGTTCCTTACATAGAAAAATAAATCACTAGCTACCTCAGTTTTACCACAGACCAATCTACTTACCAAATAATATTTACACTCTCTCTTGGCTTCATTAATTACATGCAAAACCTATATTTTAATGCTTTTGAGAGTTTAATTTGCACTTAAATCACAACACTTCAATTTATCTTATTCATTTTGAGTTGCAGCTTGTTAAATATTGAATATGTTACAACATTGCAGAATGGCTTACCAGACTAAAAAACTTATATTTCTAGTATCTTCCCCTAGGAAGCACTGAGTCTGCATGTGTTTTGAAGCAGCATCCCACTCCTCATTTAACAATATGCCCTCCTCTGTTGCAATACACTGGGAGATGTATGAGGACAATGAACAGAAGATATCAATAACTATTTTGAAAGGGTATATAGGTAACTGAGTGAATAAAGTGATATCATTTGATGAGTGGGGCCATCAAATATTTTAAACACTGATTTAAGAACTACAAAAATAAGAACCACCAAAGACCTCACGCCTTTAGGTGGTAAATCTCACTTTCATTAGTTTAGTATACATGAGGTTCTAAACTTTCACTCACAAGATACATTGACTCTTGTCAGATTCTAAGTGACTGATGTCTTAAAGCACACATAAAATATACTCTTATTATAAACCAATACAATGTGTCATGGATAAATTTAATTGATTATAGTAAGTAAATAATATCTTATCAATTTCTGTGAGAAGCTAAGTTATAATCAGAAACAAGTTGAAGGAATAAAGGGAGATAGTTGTGCTACTCAACACATGAAGGCAGAGTTGCTTGACATGAATTGGAACCATATGAGAGAAACAGATAATGAGTAGCAAAGAGAATAAGGCTGGAATCACCCAGTTGTTTCCCGTTTTGCATCTGCTTGTTTTACTCTGACTACACCCGATCTAGAAGATGGTTGGCAGGGGAGGGTGAAAAATGGACTTTTGTAGAAGTCAAGCCCTGTAATATAGAGAATAACCAGGGAGAAGGGCCGGCGCTGCGGCTCACTAGGCTAATCCTCCGCCTTGCGGCACCGGCACACCAGGTTCTAGTCCCGGTCGGGGCGCCGGATTCTGTCCCGGTTGCCCCTCTTCCAGGCCAGCTCTCTGCTGTGGCCAGGGAGTGCAGTGGAGGATGGCCCAAGTGCTTGGGCCCTGCACCCCATGGGAGACCAGGAGAAGCACCTGACTCCTGCCATCGGATCAGCGCGGTGCGCCGGCCGCAGCACGCTACCGCGGCGGCCATTGGAGGGTGAACCAACGGCAAAGGAAGACCTTTCTCTCTGTCTCTCTCTCTCACTGTCCACTCTGCCTGTCAAAAATAAAAAATAAAAAAAAATAAAATAAATTAAGAGAATAACCAGGGAGAAGATCAGAAACATATTTGAGATTAAATGGGCAAATGACCAAGAGTAGAGTCTGAGAATAGATAACCACTTCTGCAGAAGAGGTCAGAGAAAGAAAGAAAACTTTGTAAAAATCATTAAGGTCTCCTTTAATAATCACTCTTGGGCAGACCTTCACAGTTGGCCTTCTGTATCATGACTTCCCCTCTCTTGGATTCAACTAACCTATGATTGAAATATTTTTTTAAAAAATGAGTCTGTACTGGGGGTCGGCGCTGTGGTGCACTAGGCTAATCCTGTGCCTGCAGCGTCAGCATCCCATATCGGTGCTTGTTCTAGTCCCAGCTGCTCCTCTTCCCATCCAGCTCTCTGCTACAGCATAGGAAAGCAGTGGAAGATGACCCAAGTCCTTGGGCCCCTGCACCCTTGTGGGAGACCTGGAAGAAGCTCCTGGCTCCTGGCTTTGGATTGGCACAGCTCCCGCCATTGCGGCCACTTGGGGAGTGAACTAGCAGACAGAAGACCTTGCTCTCTGTCTCTCCCTCTCACTGTCTGTAACTCTACTTCTAAAAAAAATAAATAAAATATTTTAAAAAAATGAGTCTGTACTGAATATTATTTTTAAAATTCAGTGCATTTTTAACATACAACAACTTTCGGAATGAGTCATACAGCAAATCCAACAGTGTGCTGTATGTAAGAGGTACATCCAAACAAAGAGATTTATAGTGTTTCAGAATTAAATGTACATCAGGTAAATATAAACACAAAGAAAGCAGGGGTGGATACATCAGCATCATAAAATGAGGAAATAAGTATATATTATTATGTTAGGGGTATAATTCATTGAAGACAATGTTTACAAATATCTAAGTACCAAATAATATGGAATCCACTTTTTTACTGTATTTATCATTTAATGTATCAGAGAAAATTTGTGATACTTATGTTTTGGGGGTCTGGTTATTTTACTTAGTATACTGATTACCATATCCATCTATTTTATTGCAACTGATAATATTTTATTTTTTATAGCTATGTTGTATGTAGATTTCACATTTTATTTTTCAATTTATCCATTGATGTACCTTTAGATTGATTACTTCTGTTTGCTATTGTGAATAGTTATGCAATAAACACAGGAGTGCAGGTATCTCTTTCATAGGCTGGCTTCATCTCCTTTGGGTTTACTCCCAGAAGTGGAAGAGTTACATTATATGTTAGATCTACTTTTGATTTTCTGAGGAACCTCCATTCTATTTTTCACAATGGCTGTATTAATTTGCATTTCCAGAAAGAGTTTATTAGGATTCCCTTTTATCTATAGTCTTACCAAGAGTTGTTGATTTAGTTTTCTTGTCATTAACAACACAATGCAACTTGATGAAAGTGTATAGGAGGATTGTGTAGGCTACATGCAAATACTGTGCCATTTATTTAGGGGACCTCAGTAATGCATATTTTGGTTTCCACACAAACCTGACACCAATCCCCCATAGATACTGAGAGATAAATGTTCTCTGTCTGGAATGTTTATTTTCTTTATAATTAGTTCTTTGACCTGTGAGTTACTTTAAGAAGTGTTGCATAGATTTTATATATCCTTGTGATACTTTCACTATTTTTGAGGTTTTAGATATATAATTAAAATTATGTATAATTCAGCTGCTTTTTTTAAAATGTTTTTTAAATTTTTTTTTGACAGGCAGAGTGGACAGTGAGAGAGAGACAGAGAGAAAGGTCTTCCTTTTGCCGTTGGTTCACCCTCCAATGGCCACCGCAGTAGCGCGCTGCGGGCGGCGCACCGCGCTGATCCGATGGCAGGAGCCAGGTGCTTCTCCTGGTCTCCCATGGGGTGCAGGGCCCAAGGACTTGGGCCATCCTCCACTGCACTCCCTGGCCACAGCAGAGAGCTGGCCAATTCAGCTGCTTTTGATCATTTACTGTATGTCATGTCCATTTTTATAATATATTGTCATATTTTGCATCTCTGTAGATGACTTACTACAGTGAATATTTATGAGTATTTGAAATAAATTGAAATTGTGGTTGTTATGTATATTGTCTTGTGCTTTTCTTTTTTTCTTTTTTTTTTTTTTTTTTTTTGACAGGCGGAGGGGACAGTGAGAGAGAGAGACAGAGAGAAAGGTCTTCCTCTGCCGTTGGTTCACCCTCCAATGGCCGCCGCGGCTGGTGCGCTGCAGCCGGCGCACTGCACTGTTCCGATGGCAGGAGCCAGGTACTTCTCCTGGTCTCCCATGGGGTGCAGGGCCCAAGCACTTGGGCCATCCTCCACTGCACTCCCTGGCCACAGCAGAGAGCTGGCCTGGAAGAGGGGCAACCGGGACAGGATCGGTGCCCAACCGGGACTAAAACCGGGTGTGCCGGCGCCGCAGGCGGAGGATTAGCCTAGTGAGCCGCGGCGCCAGCATGTCTGTGCTTTTCAATTAGCACAAATTGCTTGATCATGTTCATGTACAGGATATCTACATATATTTTGTCTCCTTTTATCAGTTAGTAAAAGAAAGTTGTTAAAATCACTGATATATTTCAATATTTGTCATATTCTTCCATTCATATAAATTTTTACTTCATGAACCTTGAATTTCTGCCTGTTAGATTCATAATAATATAAAATAGCTAAAACCGTCTTGATAAATTGACTCTTTTATTTTTATTAATGTTCTTCCTTATCTCTGAAAATATTAGTTTCTTCGAAAGCATTCTTTCATTAATGTTTTATAGTTTTTACTGTAGAGACTTTTCACATCTTTATTACTAGGGTTTTTGGTAGCTATTGTAAGTGAGATTACTTTCTTGCTTTCTCTTTCACATAATTACCACTGATGTAGAAATTCTACTAATTTTTGAATGGTAACTTTTATATCCTAAAACATTTCTGAAATCATTTAATATTTTGGTGGATTATCTTGGGGTCGTCTGCAAGCAGTGATAATTTGGCTTCCTCCTTTCCAATATGATGAATAAAAGTAGTATAAGTGAGTGTCCTTTCCTTATTCCAAATTTTAGAGAAAAAGGCTTCACATTTTCCCCATTCAAAATGATAGTAACGGTGTGCTTATTATATATGGTCTTTACTATGTTGAGGTATAGTCTTTCTATCCTTAGTTTGTTCAGAGTTTTATCATAAATGATGTTCAGTTTCATCCAATGCTTTTTGTAAGACTGTTGAAATTATTTTTTTATTTTGTTCATGTGGTATATCACTTCTGTTGATTCACATATGTTGAAACATCTTGCAACCCTGGAATAAACTACACTTGACTATATTTTTAATGTGCTGTTAGATTCAGTTTGTGCATTTTATTGAGGATTTTTGCAGCTATGTTCAACAAGGATAATGGACTGTGACTTTGTTTTTTCTTGTGTCTTTGTATAATTTTGGGTTCAGTATCATGCTGGCCCCATAGAATGAGGTTGCAGTAATTACCTACCATTCAAATTTTGCAGAAATTTCAGAAGAACTGATATTTACTCTTCTCATAATGTTTATTAGAATGTAGAAGTGAAGGCAACTTATCCTGGACTTTTCTTCAATGGAAAGCCTTTTGTTCCTGATTTAATCTCATTACTCATTATTGGTCTCTTCATGTTTTCTATTTCTACATGGTTTGTTCTTGATAAGTTATAAATTTCCATGATTTTTTCCATTTCTTTTTTTTTACTAAGAAACTTTTTTTTTCACACTTACTTATTTATCTGAATGGCAGAGTGATAGCAAGACACAGAATCAGAGTGAGGAAGAACTTCCATTGGCTTTTTCACTTCCCAAGTGTACCCAAGAGCCAGGACTGGGCCAGGCCAAAGCCTGGATCCAGGAACTCTATCCTCATCTGCCATGTGAGTGACAGGGGCCCAAGTGTTTGAATTATCTTCCACTGCCTTACCAAGTATATTTACAGGAAGCTGGATCAAGAGTGGAGCAGCCAGGACTCAAATTGCCACTAATATGGGATGCGGCACAGGTGAGACTTAACCCACTGTGTTAATTTATGTGGTGTCATGTGGTGGTTCAATAGATGCATATGTGTCCCTTTCTTTTAGGTGATCAAATTTATTTTATGCAGTTACTTGCAAACGAGTCTAGTGAACCCTTGTGTTTTGGTGTCAGTCTTAATATTTCCTTTTTGTCTCTGACTGTAATATCTGTCTGATAAATACTTTATCTCAGTATAGCTAAGAGTTGTTGATTTTGATTATGTTAGGCAGAATCCAAATATTTGTCTGCCTGATTCTTTATAATTTTTTAGACTTTATATCTTTGCTTCTGCTCTGATCTCTGTTATTTCTGTCCTTACACTAATTTGGGGCTTGGTTTGTTTTTGTTTTCTTCTAATTCCTTTAGATGAACTGATTGGTTGTTAATCTGAGATCTTTCTGCTTTTGAAATGTAGGTCTTGATGCCTATAAGCATCCCTCCTAGTAACTGCTTTTGCTTTAATCTGAAGTTTTTTAACATTGTGTTTTTGTTTACATTCATTTCAAGATTTAAAGGAATTTTTCTTAAATTATTCCTTTTTCCATTCATGGCTCAAATGTGTTGTTTATGTATTTTTATAGATTTCTAAGTTTTTATTTTTGCTGATTTAGAGTTTTATTGCATTGTAATTAGAAAAGGCATTTTGTAGAGTTTTAATATTTTAAAAATATTTTTTTTAATGAGCCAAATTTTTATTTGTTCATTTCTTGCATTTGAAGTATTCTTCGATGACATCCTTGGCCTGAGATTCTTTGCCGTAGTCCTTAACCACTACGCAACTGCAACCAACCACTTTGCGGGGTTTCCCTTCTCCGTCAATTTTACAGAGGCCTATTCAATCAAGCCCCTTCTATCAGGTTCTATTTGCCTCTCAATCAGAAAACTTAATTGTAGCTTAGACAGCACCTTTCTTAGCTCCTCTAATAATGACTCTGTCCTTTGTTCTAGGCCCTGTCTAGTGCACTTGGGCCTCATTCCTTTGTAATCATAACCTCTACTCTACCACCAATGGCTCTACTCCCAACATGTGTGTACTGATGGTCCTCGTCCCCACTTAATGCTGTATAATTGTTCAAACCTGGTAAATGCCACTCTTAGGATCATTGGTTACTATCCTCACTCTGTCTTTTATGACCTTGTCTAAATATGATCAGAGTCGGCAAACTTGGAAGGCTTCCATAGCCTTGGCAACTCATGACGACAGCCTAGGATGGTTACTGGCGCCATAAACTAGAGTGTCAATTTGTTGGGTCAACAACAGGAGCCACTGTGCACTTGCTCCTCATGTGGGATCTCTGTCCTTAATGTGCTGTACATTGTGATTTAATGCTATAACTAGTACTCAAACAGTATGTTTCACTTTGTGTTTCTATGTGGGTGCAAACTGTTGAAATCTTTATACTAAATTGATCTTCTGTATATAAAGAGAATTGAAAATGAATCTTGACGCAAATGGAAGGGGAGAGGGAGCGGGAGAGGGGAGGGTTGCGGGTGGGAAGGAAGTTATGGGGGGGGGAAGCCATTGTAATCTATAAGCTGTACACTGGAAATTTATATTCATTAAATAAAAGTTAAAAAAAAAAGAAATAGAAACAACAACAAAAAATATTAAAGTCTCGTTGCAACTTGTTTGGTAATTTACTATCGCTCTATCCTGGCAAATGTTTTATATGCTGTTGAGGAGAGTGTGTATTCTTCAGCTATTGGATGGAATATTTTGTAACAATACTGTTAGGTCCATTTTGGCCTAGAGTACAATTTAAGTGCAATGCTCCCTATTGATTTTCTGTCTGGATGATCTGTTCAGGGTTGAAAAGTATGATATAAAAGTCTCCTACTATTATATTATTTTAGTCCATTTCTCCCTTTTGTTCTTTTCATAATTTCTTTATACATGTAGTTGCTCCAATATTGGGTATATATACAATTTTGTTCACCATTGTCATTTCCTCTTGCTGAACTGACTCCAGCACATTATATAATTACCTCTCTAAACTCTTTTCATTGCTTTTCATTTAAAGTCTGTTTTATCTGATATAGGTATGACTATTTCCTCTTTCTTTTTGATTCCATTTTCATGGAATTTCTTATCTCATCCCCTCACTTTCAGTCTATAGATGGCCTTCGAGGTAAGTATTCAATAAGCAGCATGTATTGAGTTTAGATTTTCTCAGTCTCTTTGTGTCTTTTAGCTGGAGGATTGGATCCATTTACACTTAAGATAATTATTAGTAAATAAGTTCTTACTACTGCCATTTTGATACTTGTTTTCTAGTTTTATTATTGTTTCTTTCTACTTCTCTTATAATCTTCCTTTGTAGTTAATTGGTTTTTTCTAGCAATGTGTTGTGATTACTTGCTTATTATTTTTGGTGTATCTATGATAGGTTTTTTTTTGTCTTTTGAGCTACCTTGAAGCTTATTAACCCATTTTTTGTTAATAATAAGCTCTTTTGAAGTTATAACAGCTTAACACTGATTATAAAGATAAGTAAACAACAACAACAAAGAAAAAAAATACCAATCTCTTTTTATTAAGACATATTTTTTATTTAAAAGAAACAATTGGACACACACACAAAATCATAGAGAAGGAAAGAAATTTTCCATCTGCTGGTTCACTCCCCAAATGACTACAACAGCCAGGGCTGGACCAGGCCAAAGCCAGGATCCAGGAGCTTCTTCTGGGTCTCCCTCGAGGATATAGGGACCCAAGGGCTTGCAACATCATCTGCTGCTTTCACAGGTGCAATAGCAGGAAGCTGGATAGAAAGTGGAGCAGCCAGAGATGCCCCTTGGGATGCAGGCATCACAGGGAGAGGCTTAACCCTCTATGCCATAATGCCTGCCCCAAGTCTCTTAACATATCACTATAGTTATTTATTGTTTTGCTTTCTATTCTTTTTTTTCTATTCTTAATATTTAAGACAGGAATGATTTACACACCATTTTTACAATGTTAGCACATTCTGCATTTGTCTTTTTTTAAAAAACTTTTATTTAATGAATATAAATTTCCAAAGTACAGCTTATGGATTACAATGACTTCCCCCCTCCCATAACTTCCCTCCCACCCACAACCCTCCCTTTTCCCATTCCCTCTCCCCTTCCATTCACATCAAGATTCATTTTCAATTCTCTTTATATACAGAAGATCAGTTTAGTATATATTAGGTAAAGATTTCAACAGTTTGCCCCCACATAGCAACACAAGTGAAAAAATACTGTTTGAGTACTAGTTATAGCATTAAATAACATAATTACTCTTATTAATGAACTTAAACCTTTTGTTGTTTTCTTCATAGTCATTAAAATCGTTTTCTCTCAGATTAAAGAATTCCCTTTATCACTCCTTGTAGGATAGGTTTGGGGATGACAAATCATATCAGCTTTTATTTATCTGGAAATTTCTCTTTCTCCTTTCCTGAAGACTAGCTTTTCTTGATATAGTATTCTTGATTGGCAAGTGTCGTATTTGTCTTTTGTTCAGCACTGTCAATATGTTATCACACTCTCTTCTGACTTGTTAGAATTATGCTGAGAAATCTGCTGTAAGGTAAATTGTGATACCCTTATGTCTTCTTTTTTAAAGCGTCTTCTTCATATCTGGGCTTTGAGAGCTTGATTAGAGTGTATTTTAGGGTAGGCGTTTGGTAGAATTGAATCTGCCTGGGGACCTTGGATTTTCCTTTACCTAGATATTAGCATCCTTCTCTAGGTTTTGCCAAGTTTTCTGTGATTACCTCTTTGAATAAGCTTTCACCACTTTTGGTGTTCTTATGTGCCTCTTATACCACAATAAACCAAATATGAGTTCTTTAAATGCTAAAGTTCTCCTAAACTATCCTCATTTCTTTTCATTTTTTTGCTTTTGTTCTCCTTTATAAAAATAGCTTGTCTTTGAGCTCAATGACTCCTCTGTTTGATCTATTCTACTACTAATGCCTTCTATTGTGTTGTTCACTTTTCAATCTAAGAATTTGTTTGATTAAAAATTACTTTAATCTACCAAGTTTCTTTGATAAAGGACTAAATTGTTTGCATTTTTTGAAGTTCATTGAGTTTCCTTAAAACAACTGTTTTAAAATCTCCATCCAAGAGTTCAAACTCATTATTTCCCTTTCTAGTAGATTTCTGGTGAATTATTTTGTCTGTTAGGTGAAGTCTTGGTTCCCTGAAGATTTTTGATGCTGGTTGACTTATGTTAACCTCTTTGCATTGAAGGATTAGGTATTCCAGTCTCATGCTCTTTGTTTGGGCTTGTCCTTCCAGAATTTTTAAGTAGCTTTCTCAATTTCTCTGAGCCAGTGGTTACTGTCATTGTTTCAGCATTAGAGAGTGCCTTCATCCAAGTTTGCCTGAGTCTGTAGTTGTTCTGTTGTCAGTATTTCAGAATTACATGGCACCTTAAGCCCAAATTTGTCACCAGTCTCCAGCTGTGTTTTCCAGGATGGAATGGAAGGAGTAACAGGGTTATTACTGCAAGCCTTTTCTAGGTAATGGTGTGGGCATTAATGACTTACCTACAGTAGAAGTCTACCACCTGGAGATTCAGGATTCTGCTCAGCATTAATTCTCATCATGGAGGGACCAGCTGACGTTTCCTAAGAAATTACTTGGTACCTCCTTCTCCTTTCCCAAGAATTCTGTGCTCCTCCCTATGTCATGCTGCATGGCATTGGGGAAGAAACATGTTGGAAAACACCATGGCTAATAATACCCTATTTATAAGTCATCTCTAGATTACACAACCCACCAAAATCTTTAAGTAAGTACAGGCACTAGAACAAGATCTACACTGACATAGCCTGCCTAGTACTCTGGTCTTGTATGTGGTCTGATACTGCTGTAGGCATGCTATCCAGATTATAAATCTAAACCCACCAAGGCTAGAGGTCCCCACCTGGCATTGGAGAAGGTCTAAAGACTCCATGTAAGGGTACTAGTCTGGGAACAAAGAACAACGGGATCTGTCCATTATTGAATTTCATCAGCCTTGCTGTGTTTCAACCCAAAGTCTGTGTTTACTTCATCATTCTACCCCAGAATGGATAGAGTCTGTCTCTGCAGAGTTCTTCTCAGTACCAGATTTCACCAGATGGGCCTGGTATTGCATTCCAAGTCTAAGACCTCCCTGCTTCTCCATGCTGGATTGCTTGGAGTTGTGGGGAACTGCAGGCTGGCCACCTGTGAGAACCTCCTCATCTGCATAGCTTGCAGCAATCAGTCGACCACAAGGCCTATGAAAACAGCCAGGTGAAACAGATGAAACAGAATGGACTCTGCATAAACAACTAGAAGGAACCCGGTGAAACAGATGAAGTTGAGGCAGGACGGACTCTGCATAAACAACTAGGAAGAACCAGGTGAAACAGATGAACTTTTGACCCGAGACTAAGCGTGTCCTTTCATCTGATTGGAGGATACCAGCGTGAACTGCACGTGAAGAGAGCTGCTATTGGCTGTGGAGCGGATGCTCCACGGGACTTGGGGGTATAAAGAGACATTGGGAATTGGGCTTGGAGCTCCTCCTTCTCTTTTCTTCTCCCCCCCACTCTTTCCTTCTGCCCCCATAAGTAAAAGTTCCTTGAGAACCGAGAAACAGTGACCGTGTTGTGACTGCGTTGGATCCTAGCTGGCGAGGGTCCGACAAATGGTGCCGTGACTCGGATAGCTGGACCGGTCGCTGGAAGCAGGTAAGAAAAATTAGAATGTGCATACACGGGAATCTAGGCGGTGATATAAAAAGCCTAGGGTTGGTACTGGAAAAAAGGGAATAGGAAAAGTAGAACGTGTGTAAAACACGGGAATCTAGGCGGGTGATATAAAAAGCCTAGGGTTGGTACTGGAAAAAACAATGGGAAACACTCCCTCGACAACCAGGTTGCGCTTGTTATTAAGCTGTCTTTTAAAAGTAGTGGGGACGCCCATGAAAGCGGCCACTATACGTGCATTCACTAGAGCCTTTGCTCAGACCTCACCCTGGTTCGTGGAGAGTGGTGAGTTAGATCAGGAACAATGGCGTAGGGTCCGAAGACAATTGAGGGCAGCAGAGAAATCGCCTGAAGTCCTTAGGTTATGGCAACTGATCGACCAAGCTCTCCGTAATGACTCAGAGGAAATAGCAACCCTCTTAGATGAAGGGGTTGATTTACTAGAGGAAACGCAGAGAGAATCTCAATCTGGGAGCCTAGACGGAGAGAAGGAGGACGAAGACAGAGAGGACCGATATGGGTTGGGACAGAGAGATAGGGAGGATGAGAGACCCCTTCCTTCTGCACCCCCCTATTCGGCATATTTGCCTGTAGTAGGAGTTCCTCCGTGTTGCTGCAAACTGGCTAACCTAACTTTGCAGGATCGGCCATCATGGCAACCGATCACCTTAACCAAGACTCTTCCCCCCTCCGGAGGACTCCTCCTCCACGAGAGAGATAAAAGGCGGGGGCTTCTCCCCGGAACCTCCTCGAGAAAAACTGGCAGGAGAACGAGGCACTCCCCCTAAGTGGGAAGAATATCACCACATAAATCAGGCTTTCCCTGTGATAGTGGATACGCAGGGCAACCGGGGATGGACCCCCCCGGATCATAAATTGTTGAAGGAATTACAACAATCAGTACAATTATATGGACCACATGCTAACTTTACTAAAGCAGTCCTAGATAACATAGGCACCAATGGACTAGTCCCAGAGGACTGGAGGAACCTAGCTAAGGCAGTGCTTGGTGGGGGAGACTTCCTCCTCTGGTCTGCGGCTTACAGGAGTTAGGAATGGGACAATGCAAGCTCCTTGCTATCTGTAAAACCAGACACTGTGATCTATTATATAGAGTTCTTAGCTCTTGTGGAGGCAGTTTGGTGTGTGAATAGCTGTTCAAATGGGATGTTTCTGTGGGGTGATGACTGCTGTAGAGACTTCCTCCACCATCATCTTGTTCAGATCCTCACATGCATTTTCAGTTTCTTTTGTTTGAGAGGAGAAGGTGAGGACGTTGGATACCACTTTGATCTGCAGCTTGAAACCCCAAATGTTCACATGGTGTCAGGCTGAAATCAAGAACCAGGAACTCAATCCAGGCCTCTCACATAGGTGGTAGAAACCCAATTATTTGAGCTATCACTTCCCGACTGCCCCTCAGAAAGTTGGAGTCAGGAGCCACAGGCTGTTACGGAACCCAGTTTGCTCTGATGGTGATGCAGGCTTCTGACATGCTAACTGCTAGACCATATAAGAATTGTTTCACTGGGTATTTACTTATAGATTAGAAGTAGATTTTTGGGGCAGGGATAGTAAAATGCAGTTTTTTTTTAAACTTGTTGACATTGTTATTACATTACTTTTAGACTTCTGTATTCTGTTTGCTAAGAAGTTAAGTTGCAATAAAACTGGCATTATCTCCAAAGTAAGATCTACTTTGTGGATGTTTTTCTGAATCTGCTGTTGTGATTTTTTGTTAAAATTTTTACTGTATCATGTCCAAATTTTATCAGTGAGGTTTTCTGCATTTTTACTCTTTTCTCCCTGTGCTTCAGTATAATAATTTTTAATATATCTTATGATAGGTCTTAAAATTTACTGATCCTTAAATTTATGTCTAATCTGGCACTAAAATCAGCCTTTGTATTCTTGGATTTGCATTTATTTTAATTCTAGGAGTCTTACTTTCTTTTTTCAAATAGTCATAGTTTTTTTAAAGAGTCTGTTGTCATACTAAACACAGTCCTTTTAATTTCCTTTCTGGTAACTGATCTCTGGAAATCTCATGTCTGTTTTGAATCCCTATATTTGTATATTTGTTCTCTTATATTTATTTGTTGTTATTGTCAAATTCTTTTTATAGGCCATAATATCTTTGATTGAGGTGCACATATTGTATAAGAGGGTACAAATATCAACACTCTTTCCTCTCTCCCTATAGAGAAATTATATTTGCTACTGACACATGTTATCCTAGACTCAGATGATTCATACCTAGACTTCAACCCCTATGATAACTGATGTGTTTTTGTTTATTTATGTTTATTTTAATATTATTTGTAGATTAAGGTCCATAAAGTTTCAAAACCAGAATATATGAGTTTACCATCATGTTATTTCCTGTCAGATCCCAATATCCAATTTTTACCCCTTTTCCTAAATGTGTCTTTCAAAAGACGTTGCTGGCTTCTTAGACTACAACTAGCTCCTTCAAGAATCAGTACACTCATTCTTTTCTCTTCCGTATAGTATCCTAATGGGATAGAATTATGTGATTTAGGATTCTTCTGCTAGGCATGTCTCTTTCAGTTGAAAATAACAGAAATTCAATTTGAAGTGCTTTGGATACATAAAATAAGCTGACAGACAGAAAGCTATATAGACAAGAGAAAAATAGGCATATAGTGTTTCTAACTCATAAAGTCGAACTGAAGAATATAAAGTGAAACAACAGGGCCTAAGGGATTTTTTATTAAATGGTAGTTGAAACTTGTCAGGAGTTTCACATCTCTACTTTGTTCTTACTTTTGCTTTCATTGTCTTTACCTATAAACAAGAATCTGTTACATAGTACAATTATCTTATGGAGCCAAGGTTCTCATTTTCACTACACTATAAAGAAAAATAGACCTTTACTCTGACTGTTCTGAATAAGAAGTCCCAGAGAATGTTTTTCAGCTGGCCAAGCTCATTTCAATGTAATGTCTGACCCAGTTTCAGACACAAAACATCTGTTGAATATGGTAGAAGTTACTCTTCATGAATATTAGGAGACAGGGGAAATGTATACCTTCTCATAGGAGACAAATGTAATAGGGGACAAATGTGGATGTGAAAAATAAAATTGCTTTCAGTTATATACTCTTGGAGTTACTATAATTGTGTTCTAATTATAACTGAATTGTATTTTTAAATAATAGTTTTATAGTTAAAACTGTCAAGAAAAAAGTGACTATGATTGGCTTCTTTATTGATCAGAACCAAACACATTCAAATATTTATTTTTATCTGTGTGTTACAGTAATGATATTCTTGTCCAAATCATAAAATTGGTGTTATTATAGCATAACCAAAAGACAATACAAAGAAAAACATGATGACATAGGCTGGGACGTAGAAGATATATGACCCCTGCTTTGATTTCTCATCTTTTTAGTGTTTTATTATTCATGAGCATGAAGGGTTCATAATTGTGGATCATTGTTTGACATCTAAGAAAAGGAAAGAAAGGGGCTGTAGTCAAACGGAACATATGTTAGTTTTATTTAACTGACTTTTGTGGTTAGGGTGAATGCACAATTTTTCCTCTTCCTGTCCTCCATTCCTTCCATTTGTTCTTTTTCCTATCATGAAAAAAGATTTGGGCTTATGTTACAGAAAACATAAATCCTCTTTAATAATCACATTTCCCTGTTAAAGTTGATATCTTTTAAAAAAATATGGATAAAATGTAGGCCAACTCCTTTCAAATGCCTTGTGGTATGTACTTTGTTTATTAACTTTGCTCTATATTCCTTTCTTCTTAATTTTTTTATTATGACTTCTGTCTTATTTTAAGTTTATTTAGCTTTCTATGTTATATGTTTTATGCCAAAAATAATCCAACAGGAATTGGACAATGAAATATGTGAATTATCCATTTTAATGTATGTAGAAAGATTGTTTTGCTAGCTGATTCCAGGGGATATATTTATAAGTACATATTATTCTATAACCTCTGTAAATGGACATTGTATGTGTAATTTTAGTGTAGGAGAAATATGAGTGTCAAACTCGCTGAATTATTTTCTTTTGACTCCTGAAGGCTTCTTATTTTACTGTCTTCTCATCCAGAAGTTAGGCACTGACTGAAAAATATGGAGAATCTTTTGTTGCCTTTTCCAGCATCTAGAGGTCACCCAGTTTCCTGGCCCCTTTGCTTTCTTCTATCTTCAAAGTCGCCAATAGTTGGCTACACCTTTCTCACACAGCATCATTCTGACCTTCTTTCTGCCTCTCCCATTCACTTTTCAGGCCCACTCTGATCATCAAATTTTGCTATTTTAATGTCAGCTTATTGAGAACCTTAATTCCATTGCAAACCTTAATGGCTGTTTGCCAAATAGCCTCATAAAGTCGGAGTTTCCAGGGATTAGGATGTAGACTTCTTTGAGAAAGTAGTCACATCTTGACTCCAGATTTAAATCAGCTTCCTGGCTCTGTAGTTCTTAGAATCTGTCCACAAAATTGTCTTTAAAGGCTTCAGTTAACTTATTTGTAAGATGGGAATAATCATCCTAGTTTTCCTGATTTGTTTTTAGGAAATAATGTAGTAACATGTATAGAGAGTTTAGGGTAGGGCCTAGCAAATAAATTGCAGTCAATAAGTATTAGTTATTTCTGATAATGAATGCAACTAGAGTATTAGTACCCCAGGTTAGGAGAATCTTAAGGTTATACATATTTTTCAACTAGTCCTCTTGTATTCAAACAAGTCACTGATTGGTATAAATTGTGTAAAGATACTTGGGATGAGCTTAAACGTAATTTGGAGAGGTGTGCCATTAAGATCATGTTTGTATTTCGGCTCTGTTGACAAAATTGATGATTGTAGGAGCATTAGGTTGTTTAACAATATTTCTACTGCTGTTGTAGAGCTTGACACAGCATGCATGGGATGGCAGAATGCTAATAACTGTCCAGGCAAGCCCTATGGACTGTTCAGTATGCCAATCCTACTCTGGCATCTGCTATGGAAGCAGATGCTATGTGGATCTGTTTTCTATGACAGTTACTGAAGATGGTAGGGGGAAAAAAAAACTTACATTCCCATGCAAGCTGCTCAACTGTTCAAGAACATATTTGACTTGTTGAGGCACTGTTGAAAAATTATTGGAAGAGATGAAAATTAAAGAAAATACAAAAAATCAAACCACCAAATTTTTTCTCAATTTACCTGTGAAAAAATGTTTCCTAATAATTGCTGTTACTGAATACTGTCAGAATTTTTAAGAGAAATAGAGAAAAAATATTATAATTTTTTTGCATTTTTGAACTTATCTAGAAATGTTGACTAAATTTACCATATATTGTATATTTGGAACTTATAGTTCCTACTAGATAAGTTTAAATAGATAAATATATTCCCTTCAATTTCAAAGTGTTTTTTCCCCTAAAAACTTTGTTAATATAACTCCAATCTCAAAGGACTTTTCAAATAGAATAAAAGATACGATTGCTTCTCAAGAACCTTGGGAAAATCCTAAGTCTAATTTTCTAAGAGAGCCCTCTTTTTTCTTTTTTCTTTTTAAAGATTTATTTATTTGTTTGTAAGGCAGAGTTACAAAGAGGCAGAGGCAGAGGCAGAGGCAGAGAGAGGACTTCTATTTGCTGGTTCACTCCCCAAATGGCCACAAGGGCTTGAGCTGGGCTGATCTGAAGCCAGGAGCCTGGAGTTTCCTCTGGATCTCCCACATGGGTGCAGGGGCCTGGGACTTGGGCCATCTTCTATTACCTTCAGAGGCCATAGCAGAGAGATGGATTGGAAGTGGAACAGCCAGGACTCAAACCAGTGCCCATATGGGATGCTGGTACCACAGGCAGCAGCTTTACCCATTATGCCACAGCGCAGGCCCCAAGATCTTTCTTTCTTTTTTTTTTTCCTTTTTCTTTTCTTTTCTTTTTTTTTTTTTTTTGGACAGGCAGAGTGGACAGTGAGAGAGAGAGAGAGAGAGAGAGACAGAAAGCAAGGGATCTTTCTTTCTTAAAGCAATTTTTTTTTGGTCTTGGACAGCAGAAGTTTGATCAAATTAGTAATTTTTTAAATATTTAACCATTCTAGATAGTCTACATGTTAAAATATCTGAAGGGGACATTTGCTGTCAGGACATTATGATAATAATAAATATAAGACTGAACACAGGGAAATAATTTAAAATTTTATGGAGACCTAATTTTTTTAAAGATTTTATTTATTTATTTGAGAGGTAAAGTTACAGAGAGAGGGCGAGACAAAGAGAAAGGTCTTCCATCTGCTGGTTCATTCCTCAAATGGTCACAACGGCCTGAATTTAGCCAGTCCAAAGCCAAAGCCACGAGCTTCTTTTGGGTCTCCCATACCAGTGCAGTGGCCCAAAGACTTGGGCCATCTTCTACTGCTTTCCCAGGCCATAGCAGAGAGCTGGATTGGAAGAAAAGCAACCAGGACTAGAACCTGCGCTCATATGGATTGCTGGTTCCGAAGGCAGCATCTCAGCCTACCTCACCACAGCGCTGACCCCAAAACCTAATTTAATACTGAAGCTGTAATTAGGGTATAGTAGACATATATCTATATATAAAAATTTTTTTCCTTTAAATTTTGTAGAATTCATTCCTACTGAGCCAGATCTTAGATATGCAAGTCTGTGCCAGAATATAGCTTCTTATATCATTTAATTTGCAATTTTCTTTTTCAAGGTTTCTTTATTTTTATCTACTGAGAGAGAGAGAGAGAGAGAGAGGAGGAGGAAGAGAGGGAAGGAAGGAGGGAGAGAGACATGGAGGGAGGAAGGGAAAGAGGGAGGGAGGGGGAGAGAGAGAGCGGTCTTCCTTTGATTCAATACTCACCCAAATCTCTGCAACAATCAGGACTGGGCCAGGCCAAAGCCAGGAGCCAGGAACTCCATTCAGGTCTCCCATGTGGATGGCAGGGGCCTAAGCACTTGAGCCATAATGCACTGCTTCCCAGGATGCATTGGTTGGAAGCTCTCATTAGTTTTAGAGTAGCTGGACTTGAATCTGCACCAGATATGACATGCAGGGGTCCAAAGCCAGAGCTTGACCTCCTGTGTGGCAAAGTCTGCCTCATCATTTCATTACATTATCTTTTTCTAACGTGATTATTCCTGTCAATATGTTTTGTAATAATAATTCTTCTTGATCCTATTTAGCTCTGTCGTGCCATCCTGGTTAGTTTGTATGGATATAAAATATTTCATCTCTCACAGCAACGTTTTCTGGGATTAGGGTTTTGGTACAGTCATTTTGAGTGTTTTCAGTTACATCTCCACACAGGAAAAAAGATTCCTACAGAAAATTTTTAAAAGTACTCCCTACAACAACCTTCTTTACTTATAAAACTCCTTGTTTAACTTCTCACGGAAGTGCCTATCTGTACTAATCACAGCCTAAGGATGTCTGTGTGAGTCAGTTTTTCATCACATGATGAAATATCTGAGACAAGCTACTTATCAAGATGCAGGTTTATTTAGCTCATCATTTTGGATTTTCCAATTCTGAATATAACACAGGCTCCACAATGGCTGGGATCCTACTGGTTGCATCACCTCCTTGAAGATAGCAATGGTGGGAGTGTGTGTTGGGGCAGACAAACCAAAAGCAGAGGGGGTGGGAGGTACCAGGCTTGCTCTTTTTATACATCTCAAGAACTCAAGGGTCACACAAGACCTATATTCTGAGAGCATATCCCCCAAGACCCTAGGGCCTCCACCAAGGGAACAAGCATCTAAGCACAATGGACTCTTACGGGTTACTCAAACCAAAAACAAACCATACCAATGTCCTTGAGAATGTTAACATCAATTAAAGACTAAACATTACTGTAATACATAGGCCAAGATCTGTCCTTCTCTTTTTTAAATTGGGACTGCAACATATTCTTTTTTTTTTTTTTTTTTTTTAATTTTTGACAGGCAGAGTGAACAGTGAGAGAGAGAGAGAGACAGAGAGAAAGGTCTTCCTTTGCCGTTGGTTCACCCTCCAATGGCCGCTGAGGCTGGTGCACTGCGGCCGATGCATGGCGCTGGTCCGAAGGCAGGAGCCAGGTGCTTCTCCTGGTCTCCCATGGGGTGCAGGGCCCAAGCACTTGGGCCATCCTCCACTGCCTTCCCAGGCCACAGCAGAGAGCTGGCCTGGAAGAGGGGCAACCGGGACAGAACCCGGCGCCCCGACCTGTACTAGAACCCGGTGTGCCGGTGCCACTAGGCGGAGGATTAGCCTGTTGAGCCACGGCGCCAGCTGCAACATATTCTTAAACTAAATATAAATATAATCTCAATCTGATTATTTTAAATACATAAATAGTTATTGCTTCAGTCAAAACTTATATGGAACTCTTAAATGGAAAAGAGTAAATCTATTTCTCCATATTTGGTATAAAGTATATTCTTTCACCCCCACCTTAGCCTGGATTTTAGATATATTCAATATATCTAAAATATTCAATATATATATATATTCAATATAACTGAGCACAATGATATGAGCATATAAAATGTACTATTAGATAGGAGCCAAAAGTCTTATCTATTCATTCATGTACTAAGATTATCTCCAGTTTTGTAAAAAAGGCAGTCATTAAAGTAATTTCTTTAGAGATAACACAATGTTGTCAAGTAAAGAATATCTTAATTCTGCTTATATTTGACTGTGATAAGATACAGATTTTATACATGGATGCAGCACAAATAAGCATGCAAAAGAGTGTCCTGTTGGTAATATAATTACGTATACAATAAAACACAAAAATTCATTTATTTTCCTTTATCATTTATTGTTTTAAAAATGTAGGATTGTTGGCAGGTGCCACGGCTCACTAGGCTAATCCTCCGCCTGAGGCTCCAGCACCCCGGGGTTCTAGTCCCGGTTGAGGCACCAGATTCTGTCCGGGTTGCTCTTCCAGTTCGGTTCTCTGCTGTGGCCCAGGAAGGAAGTGGAGGATAGCCCAGGTGCCTGGGCCCCTGCACCCGCTTGGGAGACCAGGAGGAAGCACCTGGCTCCTGGCTTCAGACAGGCATAGCTCTGGCTGTAGCGGCCATTTGGGGGGTGAACCAATGGAAGGAAGACCTTTTCTCTCTCTCACTGTCTAACTCTGTCAAAAAAAAAAAAATGGTCAAGGAATCAATTAGATGCTCCTCCAAAGTTAAAGGAAAACTAGCCAACAGGAACCTAAAAAGGGGCTGACATCTGGTAGCACGGTTGACACTGCTTGGGACACTCACATCCTGCATTAGAGTCCTTAGGTTCGCGTTCCAGTTTCCTTCTGATTCCAACTTGCTCCTAATGCACACTCTAGGAGGGGGCAGGTGATGGATGAAGTGTTGGATCCCTGCCTCTCACATGGGAAACCAGAGTTAAGTTCCAGCCTCCTGACTGCAGCCTGGCCCAGCTCTGTATATTGCAGGGATGTGGAGAATGAACCGGCAGATGGAAGTGCTCTTTCTTTCTGTATGTCTTCTCTCTCTCTCTCTCTCTCTCTCTCTCTCTCTCTCTCTCTCTGTCTCTCTGTCTCTCTGTCTCTCTTTCTCACTGTGTGTGTGTGTGCCTGTCTTTCAAATAAAGTTTAAAAAAATGGGAAGAATGATGAAAACATGCTCATCATTGTTAATCAGGAAAATGCAAATCAAAACCACAATGAGGTATTACCTCATATCCTTCAGGCTATTATCAAAACATCAAAAAAAAAAAATCTAAGAGTTGGTAAGGACGTGGAAAAATTGGAATGTTTTTGCACTCTGAGCAGGATTATAAAATCTGCAACTGCTATGAAACACAGTATAGTTTTACGAAATCTAACGATTGAATTACTGTAAGTACTAGTTAGCTTGAGCTGCACTAATAGGATGCTACAGACGTGGGCAGCTTAAACAAGGTTTACTTTCCTCAAATCTGGGGGCTGAGAAGGCCAAAGTCAAGATGCCTGCTGACTGCACACCTTATGAAAGTTCTCTTCCTGCCTTGCAGACAGCAGCCTTCTCCCTGTGACCCCACATGGCTCTCCTCTGTGCTGGTGCAGAAAGAGTGCAGGAGTTTCCTGCAGTATCTTGTAAGAACTCTCATCCCGTAGGTTTAGGACCCAAACCCCATGCTGCCATTTAACTTTCAGATTGCTCCCTTGTGACACACTGAGAATTAGAGCTTCCATGTCTGAACTTCTAGGAAACACAAGCATGCTGTTCATAACACCACGTGCTTAGCAATCCAAATTCTGAGGATATATTCAACAGAACTGACCGCAAAATCTCCAAGTGGTATTGTTACATCATATCCTTAGCAGCAATGACAAGAACCAAGAGGTGAAAGTAACCCAAATGCCCTCACATGCATAAATGGATAAAATAAAATGTGGAATACAAATACAATCAAATCCACTCAGCTTTGAAATAAGGCAATCCTGTCATAGCCTATAACATGGAAGAATCCTGAAGACATTATTAGGTAAAATAAGTAATAAAAACACACACATGGTGTGACTGCATTTACATGAGATATTTATTTAAAGAAGAAAATAGAATGGTAGTTCCCAGGAATTGATGGAGTGTGCAAGTTGATGGAGTACGTAGATATTCAGTTTTGCAAAGATGAAAAAATGCATCTTTTGCACAACAGGGTGAATATACTCAGTACAACAGAACTGTAGGCTTTAAAAAGGTTAACAAGGTAATTCCATTTTTAATCACAATTGCAGTTTTAAAAATTAATGTGAATTTTATTAAATATTGACTCCCCCAAATGACACAGAATTAGAGCAAGTATTTGGTTACCAAATGTTTCCCCAAATATTTTTTAGTAAAATTCCTCACCTTCCGCAATAATTTGCTTGAGGATTACTTACAGCATTTTGGATGCTCAAGAGTTTTAATTAAATCTCTTAAAATATTAATAGAAATAAAATATCTACATGAATACTTAAAGTATTTTAGTTTACTGTTACAGGTGAATTCATTCTAGATCTGAGAAAATGCTTTGTATTATGACTTTTAATTACAAAGTCATATTACAATAAATATTCAATTGCCATGTACAATCGTGGCGACATAAACAATGATTATTAATATGTAACTTTCTTATATGTAACACACTGAAGTAGTCACTATTAAAGGATAGAAAATAAAGTTGTACAGTATCTGTAGAAGCCAAAACGACTGTTAGTCTAATAGTAAATGAAACCTTGTCTGACATGTCAAAGCACGGAATAAAGTGAACTCAGAGCATGTTTAAGCCAGGTAGGGCAATTTTGCTCTGATGGCAAACTCGGTGGGAGTTGACCCTTCTGAGCATACTCATGAGAAAGAGCTTCCTCGCACATTTGGAAACGTGATCCTTTGAGCGCTGCACTGTCAGTTTTTGCTTCTGTGGAACAAGTTACCGCCCATCCTGCTGTGCCACCTCTCTAAGGCGGCCTGTGTCGGAGCTCAGCCAGCAGGAGCCGCGGAATTTGCTGGGGCGCGGAGAGTCAGTGTAGGGGAAAAGAACTGGGGCCTGGGGAAGCCCTGCACTGCTGGCGCGCCCGGCTCCTCCCGCTCCAGACGTGGGCCCCTACCGTGCCCCGCGGAGCCGGGGAGGGCTGCGCGCCCGGCTGGCGAGGCGCGCCTGCTGCAGTTCCCAGCGCGCCCGGGAGCACCGCGCGGGGCGTCCTCGGCCCAGGGGTTACCAACACTTCGGGTTCGCTCTCGGGTGGAAGACCGCTTCTGTCCCGCTGGGGAAGCTGCCCTTGGCCAAGAAAAACCATTCCAGAACGCCTGGTCGTTGACGCTCCCGAGGCACGCGTCTCTGCCGTGGGGTTGGTGATGAAGACCACCTTTGGCCCAGAGCGTGCAGCGGCTGGTGGGGCGGGGTGGGGGGTCACAGCCAACGTGAGGGCAACATTCTAGGTTGGACATCCTCCCAGGAGCGATTCGTCCTTTGCTAGAGGAAAAAGTGGGTCCAGGGCTCATCTCAGACCCAGGTTTCCCGTCCCTGAGGTAGCATCTACTGGTAGGTGCCCTGCTGACCCTGAGGGCAGAGTGGCGTCACCTCGGGTCAAGGGGGACCCGCCCGTGTCCACTGTGCAAAGGACGCTGGTGACTATCCGGTCCCCAGGGGGTTTGGGTGCCTCCTCCTGGCGCTGAACCAAGCTTCCTCTTGAGTTCCCTTAGTGCCCGAGGCACCGGGCGCCAACCATCCCCTGCTGCTCCGCCCCGCTGGAGGAGGAGCGCCCCCACGTTGCAACCAAGATCCCCTCTCCACTTAAATTCTCCGTCTCCTGTCAATACGCACCTAGACGCTGACTCAGGAATAAAGCTAGATTCCCCTCTACGTTCTCGGGGGATCCTCAAAAGCGTGAAGATGGGGATGGAGGTGGGGCGAGTAAGGCCACGGGTCCAGGGAAATCCTGCAGGCTCTGGCTTTTCATTGTTTTTAGCCCGAGAGCACGCTGAGGGAGCGCTAGGCTTGGAAAACACGGCACCTAGCTTGGGTCGGCGAGTGTAGGAGCCGACAAAACAGACTAACCGCGTTTCCTGATTTCTTAGCTTCACTGGGAACCTGTTTATAGGAAGGGCAATTAAAGTTGACCTTGTACAGATTTCTAAAACCCCTCAATGTTCTGCTTCCCTCCCACACTCCCAACTTTTCCTGATCCATGCGTGTATGTCACCACGAAAAGCAAAAACTGCCGTGGCCGCTGCCAGTTTCCAAAGCTCTTACAGGGCTACCTGTCCGTGAAGTTTGGTCAGACCCGCCTCAGGTGGGTGGCCCTAGCTGGGAGGCGGAGGGGACTAGGCAGCAGAGCCAGCAGGCTGCTCTCGGTGGGTTCCTGGTGCCCGACCTTCGCAGCGCACAGAGGCGCGAGGTGCACACCCTCCCCAGCGCGCCCGCACGGAAACAGAGGGCTTTTCCCCAGGCCGCCGCTAGAGGGAGGGCGGCTGGGCCCTGGTGCGTAAGGGAGCAGCTGTAGAGCCTGCTCTCTGGCGGAATTTGTCTTTGTCATTTTAAAAGGCTTCAAGTGACTGACATCAAGGGGACTGTGTCCTGGTTAGGTTGGAACTACACAATAGGAAAAGGAAGCCCAGTGGTATCTGGCCTCCTCATCCAGATTCCTTTGATCTTTAGGGCTCTCGATTCTCCTTCCCCTTCTAAACTACTTTACAACCTGCAGGTCTCAAAGTGCCCAGCACAGAGTCCGGGCTCCTAAGTGAGCTTAAGATCTCCCCCTCCCCCCCATATGAAGAGTTCATGTTCCAAATCTAGTATTACTTTTTTTTTTCTTTTCCTGAAAAAGAGTTGTCCGGAAAGCACCCCTGAAACCTGACTCCTGTTTACTGAATCCCTAATTTTTTTGCCTCTATTTAATCTGATTCTGTATCTTTAAAAGTACACCTGATGCATCATTGTACTGGTAAAACTGTAAAAATCAATTGGAAATAGACTTGATCATTTTACACAGTGGGGAAAAAAAATAAATTCTCTGTCTCTGTGAGTTTGGGAACTTAATTCTTCAATGCCAACCTGGAAATAGTTACAAAATCCCTAAGAACTGCCACTTAGAGTTAGGTGCTATACTATAAGAAATATTACTTCCCTTTGCAAATGTTCTTAACTTACCAACGAGGAGTTTAAAAATCACGTTAGAATAAAAGGTTCAAGCACAAGTGGACACGTGGAGTGCTTCCATTTATTGTGACCCTTAGGAGGTAGGCAGTGCGGTTAAGGGAAGGTTAATAATTGTAATTATAAGATTGGAAAGTCTAACCCCTTTGATGTACAAGACGTTTCGGTGGCTATCCACTAACTTTGCGAAATGAATCAGAATGATGATCAAATAACAGCGAAGGAATAAAGTGGATTCCCTGCGGGGGGGGGGGGGGGGACAGGTATTGAGCACCTTGGTGACCCAATGCGGGGGGCGCGCGCGCAGGGTTCCCAGACGTGTCTCCATGCCGCTGCAGTTGTGCTGAATTCTGTAAATGCACCCGCGGCAGAAGTGCCACGGGCACCCCAACTCGGATAATAGGCTTGTGGGTTCCACACTCCGCAGCGCCACCAGCGCTGTCTTCTCCCCCAAGTCAGCCACTCAATAGCGCGAGCCCCGTACGCGCTACAACCCGTGGGGGCAGAGAGACCTGGCGCTCACCCCTGGAGCTCGCCTCGTGCTGACGTTTGTTCAGGCCTTTAAACGTGTCTGTCCCTGCGCAGGAGGGAACACACTTTGTAGCAGTCACTTTGCCCGAAGGGAGACGCATCTCTGCTATCGTAGGCGGCAGCTCCGACTCCCCGCTCTCGCCGGCGCGGCGTTTGTCCCTGTCCTCTTTGCACCGCGTCCCCGCCAGTCTCTCCAGCGGGAGGCGCATCTGGTTCTGCCATCCCGGGTCTGAACCAACAGGACTCCCCGTGCCTGGTGCTGTTCCGGTGGAGTCGAAGATCAGAGATCGCGAGGTGCGCTCGGGGATCGCGCAAGGAGCAGGGAGCTTCCTCTCCCTGATGCTGGTGGCGTGTGTGTGTGTTCCTGGGGGGTGGTTTTCCTCAGAGGTGGTGAAAGCATCCTCCTGGCACCTGCAACTTGTTTTGGTTTCTTCTCATTCCTCTGGGTGCGATTACAGCATCAAAGTTTCTCTCTCTTATCCGAGAAATCTATGCTTTTAATACATCCTCCTCGCTCGCGCTATCTCCGTGGGGCCTCCTCGCTTTGCGGTGAGTGGATAGCGGGGCGCGCAGCGTGGCAGTGGCGGCGGTGGAGACCGGCGCGATCGGAAGGGAAGGAGCTGCAGCCGGGGGCTCCCTGGGTGACCCGCTTGCCAGGCGAAAGGGCTGGGTAAGGGCGCAGAAGAGAAGCCGAAACCTTCTGGGACGCTGGTGCCTGACCCTGGATTTTAATCACTAGCTTGGTTGCGCGTCTCAGCCCCTTTTTCTCAATTGGTAACTAGTGGAGAGCGAAGCGCTTGGCAGGAGCGCTCTGCGGGACCTAAGCTCCGGGCTGCTCGGATCCGTGCGTCCGCTGCTGCGGAAGAGCAGAGGAGAGGACGCCCGCGGCTGCTTCCTGGAGCCTGGAGGTAGGCAAGGGGGTGGGATCCCGACTCTCTGCTCAGCCCAGATTCCAAACGGGTGTCTGGTTTCACAGAGCCCAGGCATTCTTCTCCCCCTCATTTGTCATCACACTCCCTTGCTTTTGGATTTAGGCTCAGGAATAAACAAATCCATGGCACCCTCAAGGTGCACTACCTTCCACCGCTCCTCGCCTGAATGCCTGGCTTCCTCCGTGTATGGTCGCCTTGGGTGAATGTGAGCTTCCTGGGGAAGTTGATACCTTGCAGATTTTGAGAATGCCCTACTTGATTTTATTCAATTTCTTATAAGATGTGTTTCCTGTGGGCAAGAATCATGGGAAATAAATGTCAGTGTCAGATATAACTGTAATAGAAGCTCAGAAATCACCTTCATTTTTCCCTAAAAGTTTTCCCCATGCAAGTTTTCTTAATATTCAGATGTGCTGCCTGGCGACTTGGCTTGTTCCATTTTATGTAAAGCAGAGGAGGGGTGTGTCTCCCTTCAGTTTTAAAGTGCAGGATACCAAGGACACTGTACTGTTTTTTTTTTTTTCTCTCTCTCTCTCTCCTTTCATCCCCCCTCCACATACTTCCCCTCCCTGCCTTCATTCCCTTTCCTCCCAACCTACCTACATATCTTCCTTTTTCCCACCCTTCTCCCTCCCTCCCTCCCTCCCTCCCTGCCTTCCTTCCTTCCTTCCCCCATGCTGACCATTTGAAAAAAAAAAGAACAAAACAAAACAAAATAAAATAAAACAAAAAACCTGTGAATGAAGCACTTTTACAATGTGCAGGGTTGATGAGAGACTTTGCTGTTTTCAGCTTTGCCTGAAGTTTTGATGTGAATATTTAGCCTTTTTCAATTGAGCAATAATTTGGGGAAAGACTGGACTAATATCTTGGGTGCAATTCTTCGTAGTTAAGATTTGTATATGGTGTGTGTAATTGATCTCTAGTCTTGCACATTAGCTAACAACAGGAATTGCATGAGGTGATAGAAATGGTCCTTGATGTTTGTTGGCACACAGTGTTCTTTTTTAAACCATGGAGAAAATTTCAAAATCAGTATCAAAACTGAATTGGTAAGATTATGTATGCAAAATAAAAACAGAAAGGCAAGTTAGTTTTAAGAGGGTGGTTTATTAAAAATCAGTGCCTGGGATTCCATAGCTACATATGGTAATCAGTGAAATAAATGAACCAGTTAGTATTCAAAACTTGCAATACTTGGCTCCATAGAGAGCCTGCTGTTAAAGTTCATCTCCAGTCTCATTTGTGGGAGTAGAATCATGTTGGGTGATTTATCTACTTCCTCATATGTGGGTGCTGTGGATTCCAGAGTGTCCTGTAAAGCAGAGGGAAACAAGTTCCAAGATCTGGCCCAACAGAAGACGTTGCCATCTCACCTCTCAAAGGATCCTTCACATCAGCTGCAACTCTGCAACTAGTAGAATCTGGTGCTGCTGGGTCTTCCCTTTGCATTCTTTTCTTTGACACCCCCCCCCCCCCCCGCCCCCAATACATTTGTAACTTCCAGTCTGGACCTAAATCTCTCTTTGTACAAGAGACCTTCCCACTCATGTGGGCTTTCTCACAGGGCAACTCAGAGGTAAAATTGCCCTGGATTAAAATAAATCAATATTTAGTGCAGTTGTTGGGTGGATACTGAGTGACCAGAGTCTGTGTTACAGAGTGTAGAGGTTATAGGGAGATGACAACTTACAAAGTGAGACAGTAATACTAGATTTGGAACATGAACTCTCCATAAGGAGAATTAGGCTGAAATCTGAGTGTGGGTGTGCATGTGCATGTGTGTGTGTGTGTGTGTGTGTAGAATGTGGACTACCTTCAGCAGGAT
Organism: Lepus europaeus; assembly: GCF_033115175.1. Lineage (NCBI taxonomy): Eukaryota > Metazoa > Chordata > Mammalia > Lagomorpha > Leporidae > Lepus > Lepus europaeus. Next base: position 46,277,547 of record NC_084843.1, on the reverse strand, counting down.
TCAGCCCTATGTTGGATCTGCAAGAGCAGGTTTGGTCAAAGGGCAGATTCTTTGCTTAGTATACTCTTTGAAAAGACTTGGGAATCCCAAGCAAATAAACAGCTCTCATTTGTGGTTATTGACTTTCAAATAAACTCTTGAATCTCAAGATATAGAACACCTTTGCTCAAATTTTAGTGCCTGAGAATGCTTTACAATGGCAATTTAGGAACCCTCAGGCACAAGAAAAGGGTTCAGAGGTCCAATTAGCTGCATATTTAAAATCATAGGTGATTCCAAGTCTCCTACCTCAAGAATTACCCTGTGAAAATTAGAGTCTTAGTGTTAATGAACTTGATTTTGTGAAGTTTGGTCTCATACTAGCAAATTAATCTGGAGACTTTCCCTAGTATTTGTAATTTTGAATTTTCCTTCTTTTTCCCTTATCAAGGTCATTATTATTGTCAAATGTACCCTGTTAGCAGATTTCTATTCTCAAATAACAAACATATCCTTTGTATTCAGAGCCTTGAATGGTAGTTGTTTGAGAAGAAAAGTAGGAAATATTAACACTGAAGTAATGAAAATCTTTAACTGTTATTGAGATCTTAAGTTAAATAAATGTATTGATGAGTTTGGTTAGTAGATGACTTTATTAAACATTTTGACTTCCTCATTGAGGGAGAACTCTTTTTAGATGCTCGCCTTTGTATCTTGTATATTTACATATTTTTTTTTTTTTTTGCTAATAACGCTAAGTAGTTCAGGTAGCTTCCATGAAATTATTGAAAGAGGGAAAAAAAAAAAGCCTTGAAACTCTCCACAATCTCTCTACTACCATTAATAAACTTCACAAAGGTAATATAAATGTGAAAGGATAGTTGGTGGAACCTTGAACTCAATGGAGTGGTTGGTCATTTCTTTGGATTTTTTTGGAATATGACTTCTCCATGAAATTCTTAATTTCCTCCACTTTCTGGACAAAATAGGTTGGCCAGTCATCACTGTGGTTTTCAGTCTGTCTGTGTGGTATCCATTGACACTGTGGCATTGCAGTTTTGGTTTTATTCTTGATGGCATTTTCTTATACAACGGCACCTTTTTGAAGAACATTTTCAGAATTGTAAGCATTTAGACTTTTGTATTTCTTGAAATTGACATTTTGAGCTTCAGTGATTATTTACAGCCCTGAACAGTGTTGTGTTTCTATTTTCCTTCTTACTGTTTGTGGAACTCTTTACTTAGTGTAGAGTTAATCTCATGAATATAAAGTAAATCAAAAGTGGATCATTGTAAAAATTAAGAGAGGGATTAGGAGAGGAAGGGTGGGAGTGTGGGCAGGAGGGAGGTTAAGATGGGAAGTATCAACACGTTCCTAAACTAATATACATGAAATTTATATACTTTAAATAAAATTTAAAAAAAGAAAAGAAAAAGTTTGCACAATAACAATGCAGCATCACATATGAATAGAGGAGAAGATACTGTGTTTGGTTATTCTCTTAAAAAAACTTTGTCATCTGACTTTTCTCAGTGTTGCTTGAAACTGTGGGCATGTTGAATTAAAAACTATCTTTCAAGCTTTAATGAAATACATCCTTCCAGTAATATGTAACATAAGTTAATGTGAATTATAGGCTAATTTTTTGAGATGTGTTTTTGTCTTTTGTTCAAATTCCAATATGATTCTAGTTGGTGACACACTAAGGGAAATTTGGGAGAGAAATTACAAAACTAGCTAAATTCTATCAAAGTAACTTTAATAACAGTGCATTTTTGCCTCATACTAACCTGAAACCACAGATTCAAATACTGAATCTGCAATGTAGCACCATACTATCTAGTATTGCTGCTGTAGTTTAAGGGCTTCATTGTAAAGTAATGACATCCCTGACCACAACACAATCACAAGCCTTTTCTATTTATAAAATATTTAGATAATTTTGTTTTTGAGTTATAGAAATCCTTTTCCTATCAAATAGCCCCCTCCTTATGGAATGAGAGAGACAATAGTCCACATGGTGGTGCTATTGTGATGCAAAATATTTTGGATAATCCTACCCTTGAACCATCTTTAACTGTGTTTATACCAATGGAAACATTGGACTGTTCTTTTCCAAAGGAATAGATATCTTTTAGAAGTTCTGAGCATCAGTTATTTTGAAAGACTGTCTTTTTTATTTTTTACTTTTATTTAATGAATATAAATTTCCAATGTATAGCTTATGGATTACAGTGGCTTCCCCCTCCCATAACTTCCCTCCCACCCGCAACCCTCCCCTCTCCCACTCCCTCTCCCCTTCCATTCACATCAAGATTCATTTTCAATTCTCTTTATATACAGAAGATCAATTTAGTATATATTAAGCAAAGATTACAACAGTTTGCACCCACATAGAAACACAAAGTGAAAAAATACTGTTTGAGTACTAGTTATAGCATTAATTCACAATGTACAGCACATTAAGGACAGAGATCCCACATGAGGAGCAAGTGCACAATGACTCCTGTTGTTGACCCAACAAATTGACACTCTAGTTTATGGCGCCAGTAACCACCCTAGGCTCTCGTCATGAGTTGCCAAGACTATGGAAGCCTTCCAAGTTCGTCGGCGAACTTGGAAAGACTGTTTTTTAAAAACTAATTTCCCAATCTGTGTTCCACAGGAATTAATAGCCATGAGCACTATCTTTTCTCTCTTCCCTGTTGTGCTCTGGTATAAATCACTTTGTACCTACAGAAGATATAATCTCTTATAGTGACTTCCCACATATCTGAAGTATATATTTTGTCATCAACTATAATGTCATTTTCTCATCTATTTCCTATGTTCATAAAATCAAAATGACTCTTCTTCCTCATCCTTCATTATGTTTGCATTGGATTAATCCATGCTGCCTAAAAAAGTCCTCAACAATAACAATCATTTATTTAATGGATTCTTTAAGAAAATTGCTTTGCGTTTTTAAAGAAGCTTATTGGAAGAAAACAAATCTTTTTTTTTTTTTTAAGATAAATTTGTTTATTTGAAAGACAGAGTTACCACAGAGAGAAGGAGAGGCAGAGAGAGAAATCTTCCATCCACTGGTTCACTCCTAAATTGGCTGCAACAGCCAGAGCTGTGCCGATCTGAAGCCAGGAGTTTATTCCGGGTCTCCCATGCAGGTATAGGGGCCCAAGGACTTGGGCCATCTTCACTGCTTTCCCAGGTCGTAGCAGAGAGCTGGATCGGAAGTGGAGCAGCCGGGTCTCGAAACAGTGCCCATATGGGATTCTGGCACTGTAGGTGGCGGTTTTCCCCTTTATGCCACAGCCTCAGTCCCAGAAAACTAATCTTAACAGGTGACTCTGATGAAACTTTCTAGGTTCTTAGACACAAGTCACCACAACTAAGGGCATTTGTACAACCTGGTTGAGCTCTACTCATTTCATGTTTTAGGTTGGGAATGCCAGATCCTACTGAGTCTCCAGGTACAAACAAGAAACAAGGACTTGTGTACCAATGCAGATTTGGGTTTAAAATTTTAGTGAAAGGGAGGTAGAATCCAGGAACTAGAGTTACATTCTAAACATGGCCCACTTATTTGGATCCTCTGCATTTCTTGTTACGCTATTTGTCCAAGTGTATAAGTATGCTCAACCTAGAGGTCAGATCTTTAGTACAGAGAGTAAATCTAAGAGGCAGAAGAGCTCATGGTGTCTAGTGCTAGTCCATTGTTTTCCTTTGGTCAGGGAAGAACATTAACATTCCTGTGTCTTTTAGATTCTTCTATTTCCAGACAGCTTGAATATTTGTTTTATGGGATATCAACTAAAAGTTTGATTCCTGATGAAAAATGATTCCTTTCTCTTTAATTTCTGAAACTACAACATAATTGTCTTCTAGTAATATATCCTCCTTTTTACTTTGTTGAAAAATTTCTGTGTGTGATCAACCACACATTTTAAATGAAATGTCTTGCAATTTATTTAAAAATACTATTATACCCTTTCAGCAGTGAAGCAAGGAAGCAAAAGGAAGTGCAGCTTCACTTTTGCCTTAAGACATTTAAACCTGAATGATGTAAAAATGGGCTTACAGTGCTTTTTTCTCATATTGTTTTATACATACTTCAAATAATAAGAAATCACACATATATATAGCTATGTGTATTATATATTTGTATAAGTGGATATATATATATATATATATGTTAGAACTTTCTTAGATTTACTGAAATTTTTTATTGTAAGGCCACATACACCTTGTTTCATTCCAAACTCCTTCCCTCATCACTGCCAAGAGCTAATTAAAAACCAGTTAATTAATAATTAATCTGCGTGTGCTTAATTCATAATTTTTCTATAAGAACTTTTTTTTAAAGGCAACTAATAATAAACTGGACCTGAATTAAAAGCCTATATATTTTGGCTGGTGCCGCAGCTCAATAGGCTAATCCTCTGCCTGCGGCACCGGAACCCTGGGTTCTAGTCCCAGTCAGGGTGCTGGATTCTGTCCCGGTTGCTCCTCTTCCAGCCCAGCTCTCTGCTGTGGCCCAGGAGTGCAGTGGAGGATGGCCCAGGTCCTTGGGCCCTGCACCCGCAAGGGAGACCAGGAGAAGCACCTGGCTCCTGGCTTTGGATTAGCGCGGTGCACTGGCTGTAGCGCACCGGCCACAGTGGCCAATTGGGGGGTGAACCAACGGAAAAAGGAACACCTTTCTCTCTGTCTCTCTCTCTCTCACTGTCCACTCTGCCTGTCAAAAAAAAAAAAAACTATATATGCACTTACTTTATTTTCTAAAACTCAAGTTCAAATTCTATTCAGATTTTTTATTTGCATAGTCCCATAAACATCTGGATATTTTGAAGAGTAAAAATTTAGTTCACTCAAATTGTGATTTAATATTTGATGAACCAATGTAATCTAGCTAAGAAGAGTTTTGTAACATTAACACTAACATATTACATATTAAATATTAGCATTGGAATAATATTTTATATTTTAAATGAAATTATAAATGTTCATAAAAATTTTAATTAGGTAAAAATGTCTTTAGCTATGAAGATGTATACAATCTGTAAAGTTGAACTGACATCATTTCTATTTTATTATATAAGGTTGAATTTTTTTTCAAAGATTTATTTATTTATTTGAAAGTAAGAGTTACACAGAGAGAAGCAGAGGCAGAGAGAGAGAGAGAGAGATCTTCCATCTGCTGGTTCACTCCCCAGTTGGCCACAACAGCTGGAGCTGTACCCATCCAAAGCCAGGAGCAAGGAGCTTCTTCCGGGTCTCCCATGCAGGTGCAGGTGCTAACGACTTGGGCCATCTTTTACTGCTTTCTCGGGCCATAGCAGAGAGCTGGATTGGAAGTGGAGCAGCCGGGTCTCGAATCGGTGCACATATGGGATGCCGGTGCTTCAGGCCAGGGCATTAACCTGCTGTGCCACAGTGCTGGCCCATATACAGTTGAATTTTAAAGTGTTATGGGTATTGATTCCTGAAAATTCAATAAATTTGAAAAAATAATTAATATTAATGTACTACTGCTCAATAACATATGATTTGTAAGTTTGCAATAAACGCAAAAACTTAGTATTTCATATTTTCAATTGTTTTCTGATTTCCTCTAAGAAATATTTATGTTATACTGATTTGCTAAATACCCAGTCAGGAAAACATGGAGTGTAGATTAAAACAATACTCCAAATACTCTCTTCTTGATTGTTACACACTAAGAGTACTGATTAGTGTTTCAAATGAATACCATTCTCAATAATCTGAAGACTTTTGATTGACCTTACAAAAGTCAACTCTGGCAGTATATGGTTGTATATTGCTAAAAAACATTGTATTGTAAGGATTTTCTACTCTTACGCAGTTTCCACAATTATTATGTTAAAAAAGCGTCTTGACCTGCAAGTCTGTATTTTACATTCTTAGAACTTAACTGCTTGGCTACTTCATACCTATTTTTTTTCTTCACTAAAGGAATAAATCACTATTTTTCAGCATCTAAGTTAAAAGCAACATTGGGTTTGATACCTCAATACTTGTGATTACTTTTTTCTTTTTTACAAGGTAGAACATATGCTTAAAAGAAAATTTTACCTGTAGTATGTTCATAGCATGCTTTTATATGCTTATGTTTAATGTTTACACATGTAGATGTTTAGTTTTGTTTTTTTTTAAAGATTTATTTATTTGAAAGGTAGAGTTACAGAGAGGCAGAGGCAGAGAGAGAGAGGTCTTCCATCCACTCAATCACTCCCCAATTGGCCACAATGGCCAAACCTGTGCCAATCTGAAGCCAGAAGCCAGGAGCTTCTTCCTGGTCTCCCTTGTGGGTGCAGGGGCCCAAGGACTTGAGACATCTTCCATTGCTTTCCCAGGCCATAGCAGAGAGCTGGATCAGAAGTGGAGCATCCAGGACTTGAACCGAACTGGTGCTCAAATGGGATGCTGGCACTACAGGCAGAAGTTTTACGCACTATGCCACAGTGCAGGTCCCTCATATGTTTAGTTTTTAACTCATTTTCAAACTCCATTAAGCTCCTTTCTGTTATGTAAAGTGCATTGCACATTCTTCCTGATAACTTTTGTTGTCAAGCTTAGGCATCTTCTCTTGCTGTGTATTTATCTAGGTTGGGATAGTGGAGGACAAATAATCTTTATATCATGAGATTGATCTTCCCCTAGCCTGTTTGAGGTCAATGCACAGCAATGGCTAATGGTACAAAGTCAAAAGTTAGATTTTCAGGACTCGATGTTTAGTTGCTCTTAACCTGGACATTTTTCTTAGAGCTTCTGCTTCAATCTCCTGAAGGCTAGTACCTCACGAATGTCACAGAAATATTACAGAAATTTAAGGAAACAATTTAAGATCATGCCTTGTCAGTGCCTGAGATACGGTTCTGGATATTTAAAGGTGAACATTTTGAGCAAATGTTTGTGGGGAAAAAAAAAGTAGAAAACTATGAAATCAGATATGACTACTTGGTAGCTTTATATATACAAAGATCTTCGTAGATAATTAAAATGTTTGTCATCATCCTGAAACAACCTATGTCCTTATTCAAATAAAACCTAAATTAGTTGAAGATACTAATTTATCTTTGCTATTAAGACACTTTTAGGAGTGCTCAGATTCTGGCATTAACAGATTCACAGACAAAAATAATACTAAATACCACTGACCTTAAGTCCTGTAAGAGAATAAATAAAAAATATTACACGGATGAAATTTCCTAGTGAATGATTACTTCATTTTATAATGAAACAAAACAAAATGTATTAGAAAAAGCAAGGAGTTTTATTAGTGTTCAGTTTTTCCTAGTTTTGGTTAGCTACAATAAATAAAGTAAAACAATGCAATGAAAACAGAAAAACCAACAACCAAAATTTCTTCTGGAATTGTATTTATTCTATATCATTATGCTTGTTGAAAATTACCTGAAATGAAAGTATACTCATTACATCTATATTCTGCCCTGAGTTCATTAGAATTGTATTTATTATGGCAGTTACCTGTCTTTGTTTCTTCATATATTTTTCAGAACAAAAGAGTGTCCCTCAGGCTCCTTTGTTACTCAAGAGCACTGATTAAAAGTTAGAGTAAAATTAACTTAAAAGTTTGCATGGAATTTAAACTCTTAGAATTGTGTTCTGTTCTAAAGGCTGATCATTCTAAAGGGGAGATTTCACTTCTCAAGTTAAGTCTTCAGCCTTGCAATTGCAGCCAAAGTGTCTGCCCCCATGCCGCTCTGATCTGAAGGATCTAATCTAATCAAAGTTGGCCCAATTTAAGTTATCATTATCAGACCGAGCGACTGAGAGAAGTAGGATAATAAGACTTAAAAGAAATAGCACTGGAAGAGTTATTAGGTGATTCCACTCCAAAACAATAAGGAATCAATACCGTTTCTCTGGATGTATGTTCATTAATTGTTATAAAGAGAATGTAAATGCAGTTTATTTCCCTCCCCTGGAATGATCTGGTTATGTCAGATATTGCATTCCAGCCCAGTGCAATGTCTGATGATATAATTCTGCCAATACTCATTGATCTCCTGAGCTAATAATTTCCTTTTGTATAGTTTCTCAACAGCTAGAATAAGAATACATTATTAGACTTCTATTCATGTACTATATATTACTTAGAGTCCTTTACTGTTTATAGAAATTGCAGTGAAGATTATACTTTTTTATAGGAGAAGTGTTATTAATATGAATATTCTGTAGTGTTCTCTCTATCCACCGCCTATATTATCTTTAATTATTTATTTACTTATTTATTTCAAAGATAGAATGACAGAGGAGAGTGGCCTGTGGGGGGCAGGAGTGTGAAGCAGAGAGATTAGTCTCCCATTTGCTGGTTCATTGCCCAGATGCCTGGAACAGCTGAGGTTGAGCCAGGTTAAAGCCAAGAGCCAGAAACTTAACCCAAGTCTCTCAAATGGGTGACAAGAATAAGTACTTGGGTGGTCATCTGCTGCCTCCCAGGGTGTGTATTAACAGGAAGCTGAATTAGATGCCGAGGAGCCGGGGCACACTCCAGCACTGTGATATAAGAACGCACTGATGGCCCAAGCAGCGGCTTAACCTGCTTTACCACAATCATGCCTCTATTTTGTTGTTATTGTCAGTTTTTTTAAATAAATGTAAATTTACTAAATACAACTTTTGCATTGTTGTGGCTTTTTCCCCTATAACCTTCCTCCCTCCCACAGCCATCCCATCTCTCACTCCCTCTCCCATCCCACTCTTCATCACGATTCATTTTCAATTATCTTTATATACAGATGATCAACTTAGTATATACTATGTAAAGATTTCAACAGACTGCACCCACACAACCACACAAGATATAGAGTATTATTTGACTAATAGTTTTACCATTAATCCTCATAGTACAACACATTAAAGACAGAGATCCTACATGAGGAGCAGGTGCAGAGTGACTCCCGTTGTTGATTTAACAATAGACACTCTTATTTTTGACGTCAGTAATCACCCAAGGCTCTTGCCATGAGCTGTCAAAGCTATGGAAGCCTCCCGAGTTCACCAACTCTGATCTTATTTAGTGAAGACCATATGGGTCAATACTTAAGAAGATTTTTATGTTAAAATGGCTTTTCTGATTCTTTTGAAAATGTGGAAGATTCAGAAAGAGTAGAACAACTTTGCTGAAAGGTACTGAGACATGGCAATAGAGAAACTATTGTTTCACTAAAGTATGCTGACTCTAGTTTACTGCTCTCATGGTGACCACACCTTATTCTTGCTACTACTGCCTTAATGTAGCTTCAGTTTTGCAGCCTTTACTTACTTTCTTTTGATAAATTTCTAGTGGTAGAAAAATTATTGGATTAAACAAGACACCAAAGAGAGGAAACTCTTTGCAGTGATATATTTTCTCACCCTTCTGCTCTTTTACATTATTTATTTTTTTAAAGTTGAAACTGATTTTAAAAGGTGATAATCTTTCATTCTCTCTGTTTATGTCTATCTCTCATATCTCTGTTTAAAGATTTCATGTCATTTTGCATTTTTTAAATGAGTCATGATTTTTTATTGTTTAACACAGTTTTTCACAATTTGGCAGCTTCAACTTTTAATAGTATATTTGAATATATATGTGCTCATTGTTTAAATGTTTATGTGAAATATGTTAATCCTTTCCATATTGTTATTGGTTTTTGTATAAAAAACTTTCCTGATATACAATCATTTGAATATTTTTTTTGACAGGCAGAGTGGACAGTGAGAGAGAGAGAGACAGAGAGAAAGGTCTTCCTTTGCCGTTGGTTCACCCCCCAATTGGCCGCTGCAGCTGGCGCACTGCGGCCAGCGCATCACGCTGATCCGATGGCAGGAGTCAGGTGCTTCTCCTGGTCTCCCATGTGGATGCAGGGCCCAAGGACTTGGGCCATCCTCTACTGCACTCCCTGGCCATAGCAGAGAGCTGGCCTGGAAGAGGGGCAACCGGGATAGAATCTGGCGCCCCGACCGGGACTAGAACCCAGTGTGCCGGTGCCGCAAGGCAGAGGATTAGCCTATTGAGCCATGGTGCCAGCCCAATCATTTGAATATTTATCATGTGTATTCTTCTATGTAAAATTTTATTTTACATTTAATTTCATCTGAGTTAGTTATATCACATGATATTGAAAAGTATATGACTTTTGGGCCGGCGCCGTGGCTCAATAGGCTAATCCTCTGCCTGCAGCGCCGGCACACAGGGTTCTAGTCACGGTCGGGGTGCCAGATTCTGTCCCAGTTGTCCCTCTTTCAGGCCAGCTCTCTGCTGTGGCCCGGGAGTGCAGTGGAGGATGGCCCAAGTGCTTGGGCTCTGCACCCCGCATGGGAGACCAGGAGAAGCACTTGGCTCCTGGCTTTAGATCAGCGCAGTGCGCCAGCCCGGCCACAGCGGCCATTGGAGGGTGAACCAACATTAAAAGGAAGACCTTTCTCTCTGTCTCTCTCTCTCACTGTCCACTCTGCCTGTCAAAAAAATTTAAAAATAAATAAATAAATAAATAGAAAAAAATAAAAGTATATGACTTTTAAATAATCATTCAAATAATTAAATAATGACTTAGTGACCATTGACTGAATACTTTATAATATTGTAATAGTTCAAACAGGGGCAGGCATTGTGACATAGCAGGTTAAGCCTCATCTTGGGCCACCTGCGTGTTTTATCACAGTGCCTGGGATTGTGCCCCAGCTCCTCTGCTTCTGATTTGGCTTCATGCTAAAGCTCAGAGAGCTCCCAGTTAATGTTAATGGCATCCTATAAAAGGGAAATTGTTCCATGTCACTTTGAAAGACACAGTTGTGTAGATATCTTGTGTGCTTTAACCAGGTGGTACTACAGCACATAATGTTAACCTCCTCTATTCAAGGTAACTTTGGTTGTTATGCTAATGTGGTTGTGTGACTAGTATATTACTTGTTATTGAGTCAAATCTGGAAAAAAAATCTATAGAATTCTCCTAGTATGGTTATTAGACATAAATCAAGCACTTCTGCTTGTTTAAACATCTGTGATTTGAGGCTGATAACATATATCCAGAGACTAAACTAGGTAAAAAAATATATATATTATCAAATTTTTATCATCAGTAGGAAACATTATTTCTTTAAAGGTTATTTGAATTCATATCATAGTAATGTGATATTTGAAATTTTATGTGAAAATCACCTTCAAAAGAAGTGGTATTTTGAATTACTTTACTATAGATCATTTTTGTTATAGAAGATACTATTACAATGAAACTGTCTAACAAATATATTGCCTAGTCTCGCTTTATCACCCATGCATTTGAAATAGTAGAACATCAAGTATCCAGGTAGGTACTTCATGTTCTTTCCAGTAAGATAGACCTTTTAATGTTTCTCTGTAAAACAAAAAAGCTGCTATATAATTAATAAACATGTTTGAATTCACTATAAGCCCTAAAAAGAATGGATCTCTCTGTTGATCTGCATTTTAGAGATCAGTATAATAAAACAAATACACCTATTTTAGGTAATGTTGACTCAGATATTTTGTTTACTACATATACTTTCTGACAGTTGAATTATATGCATTTGCTATTTCGACATTTAAATAATAAAATTAAAACAAATTTTTTTCTTCCTTTGCCTCTGTTTCCTATTGGAATACAAATAAATAACATCCATTGAGCTTGTGTTCATTTTTATCTAAAAATGAATGACTGGACACATGTTTACTAATTGAAACTGCATTGACATGTGACCTGTGAATAAGTGTGTCTTCTAATCATGTGAGCTACATGAAGAAGACATTCCAAAGCACAAGGAAGAGTAATGTAAGGGACTTAATATTGAAATTATTACAGATGCATTCAAGATGCTTGGTTTGTAGAGCATCTGCATATTCAGAAAAGCAGAAGAAAAAAAAATAATCGTTGTCACTGTCGTAATCAATACTTACTGTGGGTCTGCTGAGCATTAATCTTGGTTTTCCCCAAATTGTTGACGTGGAAGAGAAGGCATATAATGTTGTTTAATGTAGAATGTACCTGTTTGAAAGGTGAATATTTGGAATTGAGTAATCCACTCACATATTATAAAAGGGAGCGTATATTCTAAAGCATAAACAGTATTTAGGACTGGCATTGTTGTGCAGCAGATTAAGCTTGTGGCTTGTGACCCTGCATCCCATACTGGAGTGCTAGTTTGAGTTCTGGTTACTCCACTTCTGATCCAGCTTCCTCCTAATGAACCTGGGAAGACAGAAGAAAATGGATCAAGTACTTGGGCCCAAGCTGCCCAGGCTGGAGACAAAGATGGAGTTCCATGCTCCTGGCTTCAATTAACACGGACCCTGCTGTTTTGGCCTTTTGGGGGTGGAGACCCAGTGGATGTAAAAGCTCTCCCTCTCTTTCTGTTGCTCTGCAATTCAAAGAGTAAATAAATACATCTTTTTTTAAGGTGAAGTAATATCTCAGTTGTGTGTTTTGTCAGTGGTGTCTCTAGGGTACCCTGCTAACCACATGAGATTATTCTACATCCCAAGGTTATAGTCATACAGAGGCTGTCTTCAAGGGGGTTGGGTAGTTAAGCCTAGAAAAATCTTTATTTGAAGCCCACTTTCAAAGGCAAAGCGGAAACAGGTTAGGACAGGTTCCTGTCCAAAACTAGGCATTGGGTCCTGATGGACGTGGGTAGTTCTAAGAGAACCCAGACTAAAGCCTTTGGAGTGAATACTCATTCATATGTGTTGGAGAATCTCAGATTTCTCCATAGGGAGACAGTACTGTCATGTGGTCATGTGAAAGCACCTTTCCAGCTACTTATTTGATAAATCATACCCTTGAGTTTGATTTGTTTTAATTTCACGTATAAATGAGATCATATTTTCTCTTTCTGTTTTCTTGGCTTATTTCACTTAGTATCTTATCTTCTAGATTCATCCATGTTGTCACAATTTCTCTTTCTCTTTTAAATACTCCTTCATTATTCATTTCTCTATCTCATTCTTTGCTGTTTTCTACTCCTCTATTTTATTTATTATTTACTTATTTATATAAAGGAAGCACATTTCATATATACAGTTTAAAGAACATAATGATAATTCCCACTTTCTCTTTCAAAAGGCTAACTGGCCGGCGCTGCAGCTCACTTGGCAAATCCTCCGCCTGTGGCGCCAGCACCCCGGGTTCTAATCCCGGTAGGGGTGCCGGATTCTGTCCCAGTTGCTCCTCTTCCAGGCCAACTCTCTGCTATGGCCCGGGAAGGCAGTGGAGGATGGCCCAAGGGCTTGGGCCCTGCACCCGCATGGGAGACCAGGAGGAAGCTCCTGGCTCTTGGCTCCTGGCTTCGGATTGGTGTAGCTCCGGCCGTAGCGGTCATTTGGGAGTTGAACCAATGGAAAAAGGAAGACCTTTCTCTCTCTCTCTCTCTCTCTCTCTCTCTCTCTCTCTTTCTCTAACTCTGCCTGTCAAAAAAAAAGTAATTAAAAAAAAGGCTAACTAATATTTTCTTGTGTGTATATGCATACACACATTTCTCTACATACATCTATATAGATACATAGACAAATACACACACACACACACACACATATATATATATATATACACCATGTTTTCTTTATCCATTCGTTCATCAGTAAGCATTTAGGTTGTTTCCTTCCATATATTTACTGCTGTGAATATTTCAGCTAAGAACATAAGGGTACAGATATTTTTTCCAATGTGCTCAGTCCAATTCCTTTGTGTATATGCCTAGAAGTGGGATTGCTGGATCTTGCGATAGTTCCATTTTTAGTTATTTGAGAAACCTCTGTACTGTTTTGGAAAACAGTTGTAGGTAGCAATTTACATTCCTGCGTATGGTTCCCATTTCCCCATAGCCTTATCAATATTTAATTATCTTTCATCTTTTTGATGACAGTGAGCCTGGTAGGTGTGAGGTAATAAATCATTGTCATTTTCATGATAATTAGTGATGTTAAATGTATTTTAACATCATATTCATATTTCTGCCAATCTATGCATTATCTCTTCACTAACTGTTTCCTTTGCTGTGTAGGAGCTTCTTAATAGAAGCCCCATTTGTCTATTTTTACTTCTGTTTGTGAGCTTTTCAGATCATATTTAAGAAATCATTGCCCAGGCCAGTGTTGTGGACCAGTCTCATCTTCTGTTAGCTGTTCAATCTCTATCTCAATTCCAAATTTTAAATAAAAACACAGTGCCTTATTTAAATGACCTCAAACTATTTCTTCCAATATTTCATTCTTTCTTTCTACAAACATGCATTTCATTATTTGAGGCTCTTTTTTGATAATTGTTCAGATTTCTTAGATATAATTTCCTTTTGTCTAAAATCCCACATTGAGTTTAGGTGCATTAGACACTTACCTAAATGTTCCATTTAGAGATTGCAGTGACAGAATTCTGGCAAACTATTTATTATGTGGGTTGGGGTTACTCATAAACACTCAGATCATTAGACATTTTGATGACATATGATTTTGACTCTGGAGACATAATTGAGTCTTCAGTGAGCACTGTCAAAATAAATGTCTAATCATACCATTCACTTGGTTGACTGCTGGATTCTGAGCAGTACCTTTTAAACTCTTTAAGTAAATACAACAGAAAAGTCTTAGCCCTTCATGTAAATAGCCTTAGGATTTGAAAGGGCTTGCTGAATTTAATGAAAACTTCAACAACTTGAAATGACTTGTACTTATCCTTAACCATCTTCCAAAATGTTATTTCCCCCAGCTTTAAAATCTCTGTAACTGAGATTGGAAGTTAAAGTGAGATAAAAACCAGTGAGTCAAAGCCAAGCTAAGTCATTAGAATAGCTTTTTCACTTTTCTGTCAGCTGAACATGTGAATAATCACATGGAACCTAAGGGTATAAAACCTGTATCACAGTGAATAATGAATGATTTAATTCCAATTAAGAAGTTTCCTTTTACAAAGAACAAGTTTAATGGTCCTCTTATGCATAAATTAAAGTTAGTTAGAAAACATGGTTTTCTTACATTTGAATTGCTTTTTTTTACTTCTAGGGAGTTCCTGATATTGATTGGCCTGCTTGCTTTTAGAGCTTGCAATTTCCCCTTGATATAGAGTCAGACATGAAATCTCCTAGTGATGCTAAGAAATTTTGTTATTTTTTTGATGTTACATTTACTGGAGAGATATTTCAAGAAGTTACCAGTATAAAATACTCACTGCTTATAGAGTATATTCTTTTTTGCCCTTTATTTAAGGATAGTTTGTTTTCTCCTTATTGGGACTGATTAAATATCATTTACAGAGCAATTCCTCGTTCCTCCATTATAGTTAACAATTTTTGACTGGATGTTTATTTTCTGAATCTTGCCTTTATAAGGCAATGATTTTTTTGAAGATTTATTTGTTTATTTGAAAGGCAGAGTTACAGAGGAAAAGGAAGAAACAGAAGAAGAGACATTTTCCATCTGCCGGTTCTCTCCCAAATGACTGCAACTGCTGGGGCTGGGCCAGGCTAGTCAGGAGCTGAAACTCCATCTCAGTCTCCCATATGGGTGGCAGGGGCCCAGACACACTTGGTTCATCCCCTGCTGCTTTGCCAGGCACATTGTCAGGGGGCTGGATCAGAAGTGGAGCAGGCAGAGTTTGCACTGGCACTCATCTGAGATGCGAGCATTGCAGGTGGACGCTTAACATGCTGCACCACAATGCCGGATCATAGAGTAGTGATTGTCTTTTTTTTTTTTTTTTTTTTTTTAGAACTATTCCACACATGAACTTCTGTGTATTATAGCAAGATGATCTATAGTGTAAAGTGTTGGTTTATTTTTTGAGTTATTTATTTTTTTACATTGTTAAGTAAGATGCTATCATAGGTAAGGAAATTTTGAGATTTTTGTTACATATTAATTTTTCAAATAATATGCTATGGACATTGTACTTCTGGGCAAGCATTTGATGGTTCTGTATAAGTGAAGAAAATGCCTTTCAATTTAATGTATGTTTATAAATATGTGTGCATATTTGCGTAGATATGCCCAATGTTTCATCTATATCCTTAGTTGAAATACATTAATTTGAGTTTTTAATCAACCAATGAAGGACAGAAAATGCATTAGAAGAAATGAGACTCCGCCTTGACTATCAGCACATGTCTCATTACAGATTTTCTTAGAATTCTCAGAATTCCTTCCTGTCTCCTTTGCTTCCTCTTATCTCACCTCTCTCCCTAAACTACTCAGACATTTTGAAGTGCTGATATTGCATTACAAATTATCTGCACTTGATATTTTACTTCTGTGAAGTTCCTACTTGTTTGTCTTCCCTCATATGGCTATGCCTTCTCTCTTCTTTATTAGGAATAAAGTAATAAAGTCTCCCATCTTAGCCTATGAACGTGGCAGTTCTTTGAAAATTCATCTCCAGGTCTTTTCATTTAACAAGTAGACACTTTTGCTTGTATATCATATAAATGACTCAAATAATAAAGTCAAATAACATAAATATTCTGTGTGTGCGTCTGTTTGTGTGTATGTGGCTCAGTTTCCTAGCTCCTGACAACAGACATTCTAATCCTTACTTTCGTAAGTTTGATTATTTTTAAAATGTCATTGGAATCATGTCCCAAATTGTACATCTCCTCCCTCTCTTTTTCCACTCTTAAATTTAACAGGGATCACTTTTCAGTTACAATTTAAACACCTAAGAATAATTGTGTGTTAATTACAGAGTTCAACCACTAGTACTAGAACAACAACAACAACAAATACGAAAAAGGATAAAGTATTACATTGTACGTCTAGAGCCAGGACAAGAGCTGATCAGATCATATTTTCTTATAGTGTCCATTTCACTTCCACAGGTTTCCCCTGTGGTGCTCAGTTGTCGCCGATCAGGGAAAACAAATGAAATTTGTCTCTTTGGGACTGGCTTAATTCACTCAGCATGATGTTTTCCAGATTCCTCCATCTTGTTGCAAATGACTGGGTTTCATTGTTTCTTACTGCTATATAGTATTCTATGGAGTACATGTCCCATAATTTCTTTATCCAGTCTACTGTTGATGAGCATTTGGGTTGGTTCCAGGTCTTAGCTATTGTGAATTGAGCTGCAATAAACATTAATGTGCAGATGGCTTTTTTATTAGCCAAATTAATTTCCTTTGGGTAAATTCCAAGGAGTGGGATGGCTGGGTTGTATGGTAGGGTTATGTTCAGGTTTCTGAGGAATCTCCAGACTGACTTCCATAGTGGCTTAACCAGTTTGCATTCCCACCAACAGTGGGTTAGTGTCCCTTTTTCCCCACATCCTCTCCAGCATCTGTTGTTGGTAGATTTCTGAATGTGAGCCATTCTCACCGGGGTGAGGTGAAACCTCATTGTGGTTTTGATTTGCATTTCTCTGATGGCTAGTGATCTTGATCATTTTTTCATGTGTCTGTTGGCCATTTGGATTTCCTCTTTCGAAAAATGTCTATTGAGGTCCTTGGCCCATCTCTAAGTGGGTTGTTGGTTCTTTTGTTGTGGATTTTCTTGATTTCTTTGTAGATTCTGGTTATCAACCCTTTATCTGTAGTATAGTTTGCAAATATTTTTTCCCATTCTGTTGGTTGCCTCTTCACTTTCCTGACTGTTTCTTTTGAAGTACAGAAACTTCTCAATTTGATGCAATCCCAAATGTTAATTTCGGTTTTGACTGCCTGTGCTCCTGGGGTCTTTTCCAAGAAGGCTTTGGCTGTACCTATATCTTGCAGGGTTTCTCCAATGCTCTCTAATAATTTGATGGTTTCGGGTCGTAGATTTAAGTCTTTAATCCATGTTGAGTGAATTTTTGTGTAAGGTGAAAGGTATGGGTCTTGCTTCAAGCTTCTGCACGTGGAAATCAAATTTTCCCAGCACCATTTATTGAATAGGCTGTCCTTATTCCAAGGATTAGTTTTGGATCTTTGGTCAAATATAACAATCTGACTTGCCGCAAATGATGGAGTTAGAAATGTACCAGGGGATTCCAATACAATCCCATCAAGGTGGCATGTACCAATGCCATCTCACTAGTCCAAGTGATCAATTTCAGTTCACAACCAATGGCTCTGATAGGTCTAAGAATCAAAGGGATCACACAAACAAGACAAGTATCTGCTAATACTAACTGATAGAATCAAAAAGAGAGAGAAAGATCCAACATGGGAAATGGGATACACAGCAGACTCATAGAATGGCAGATGTCCTAAACAACACTCTGGCCTCAGAATCAGCCCTTAAGGCATTCGGATCTGGCTGAAGAGCCCATGAGAGTATTGTAGGCATGGAAAGCCAAGACACCATCGAAAAGAAAAAAAAAAAAAAAAAGACCTAAATGAAAGATCTCTGTGAGTGAGATCCCAGTGGAAAGAATGGGGCCATCAAAGAAGGAAGTACCTTTCTCTGAAGGGAGGAGAGAACTTCCACTTTGACTATGACCCTGTCGGAATAAGATCAAAGCGAACTCTAAAGGCTTCCATAGCCCTGGCAACTCATGACTAGAGCCTAGGGAGATTACTGACGCCATGAACAGGAGTGTCAAATTGTTAAGTCAGCAACAGGAGTCACTGTGTACTTACATCCCATGTGGGATCTGTCCTTAATGTGTTATCTAATGTGCAGTGATGCTATAACTAGTACTGAAACAGTATTTTTACACTTTGTGTCTCTGCGAGGGTACAAACTGATGAGATCTTTACTAATTATATACTGAATCGATCTTCTGTATATAAAGAGAATTGGAAATGAAAAAAAAAAAAACCCTGGTGTTAAATTGGAAATGGCATAGAAAATTAATTTTTTAAAAATATTATGTAGGATCTCTGTCTTCAATGTGCTGTACACTGTTATTTAACGCTATAACTAGTACTCCAACAGTATTTTTTTTTTCACTATGTGTTGCTATATGGGGGCAAACTGTTGAAATCGTTACCTAATATATACTAAACTGATCTTCTGTATATGAAGAGAATTGAAAATGAATCATGATGTGGGCCGACGCCATGGCTCAACAGGCTAATCCTCCGCCTTGCGGCGCCGGCACACCGGGTTCTAGTCCCGGTTGGGGCACCGATCCTGTCCCGGTTGCCCCTCTTCCAGGCCAGCTCTCTGCTGTGGCCAGGGAGTGCAGTGGAGGATGGCCCAGGTGCTTGGGTCCTGCACCCCATGGGACACCAGGAGAAGCATCTGGCTCCTGCCATCGGAACAGCGCGGTGTGCCGGCCGCAGCGCGCTACCGCGGCGGCCATTGGAGGGTGAACCAACAGCAAAAGGAAGACCTTTCTCTCTGTCTCTCTCTCACTGTCCACTCTGCCTGTCAAAAAAAAAAAAAAATGGGAAAATGAATCATGATGTGATTGGAAGGGGAGAGGGAGCGGGAAAGGGGAGGGTTGCGGGTGGGAGGGAAGTTTTGGGAGGGGGAAGCCATTGTAACCCATAAGCTGTACTTTGGAAATTTATATTCATTAAATAAAAGTTTAATTTAAAAAAAATGTCATTGGAATCATGTAGTATTTATCCTCTGATAAAGGATTATTTAACTTAGCAAACTACCCTCAAGGCTTGTCCATGCTTTAGCTCATGGTAGGATTTTTCTTTTTAAAAGTTGAATAATATTCTATGGAATACATATTCCACATTGCTTTATCCATTCATCCATCAATACAGTAATGGCATTCAGATTATTTCCATATCTCAACTGTTGTCAGTAGCACTGCAACACATATGCAAATGTTGATATCTCTTTGAGGTCCTTATTTCAGTTCTTTTGTATTAATATTAAAAAATGGAATTGCTGTGTCATATTGTAATTCTAAATATAATTTTTAAGGAACTATCATATTATTTTCCATAACAACTATGTTATTTGATATCTTACCAATAGTGTACAAGAGATCCAGTTTCTCCACATTTAGGCCAAAATTTCTCTTTTTGTTTTTTGATAATAGCCATCTTAATAAATGTGGTGTGAAATCTCATTGTGGCTTTCATCTGCATTTTCCTAGTGACATTGAACATCATTTCATATAGCTGTCGACTATTTGTATGTCTTCCCTAGAGAAATATGTATTCAAGTTTTAGCCCAGTTTTTAATTAGGCTGTTTATTCTGCCACTGTTGAGTTGTAGGAATTCCTTGCATATTTTTGGAAATTGACCATCATTAGATACATGGTTTGGAAATATTTTATCCTATTCTGTGTGTTGCCTTTTCACTCTGTTGGTTGCCTCTTTTACTATGCAAAAACTTTAAAGTTTCAGGTTTCTGGATGTCAGCTTTTGCTTTTTTAGCCTGAGGGTTTTATGTACAAACTTATACATCAGAAATATGCGTTGTGATTATCACAGGGGTTATTTTGTCTCATTTTAAACAGCCTAAAATGCTCGTGCCTCTGTGTGATTTAACAGCATCAGATAGAACATGGATTAATGTCATTGATGTACACTTTCTGTCAAAGATGAAAACTAAAAAAAACACATTCTTTTTTAAATTTCACATATTTCATCTATACTGATTTAGGACCAGAGTGATAGTACTCACCCTACCCTACTCTCCGCCCATGCTCCCACCCTTCCTCCTCCTTCCTCTCTTAATTTTTACAGTGATCTACTTTCAGTTTTATACTCATAAGATGAACTGTACACTAAGGAAAGTGTTCAACAAATAGTAACAAGAAAAAAACTGTTTTTCAACAGTACAGACAAGGGCTATAAAAATCATCGAAGCTCAAAATGTCAATTTCACTCCTATACATTACATGTTTGATACTCTATTAGTCACAACAGATCAGAGAAAATATATGGTATTTGTCTTTTTAGGACTGGCTTATTTCACAAAGTTTAATGGTTTTCAGTTGCAACCATTCTGTTCCAAAACAGCATTTCATTCTTTTTTAGAGGTGAGTAGTATTACATACTATAGTTATGCCACAATTTACCTAGTCATCAGTTGATGGACATCTGGATTGATTCCATAATTTAGGTATTATCAATTGAGCTGCAATAATCATCAGAATGCAGGTAACTCATTCGTGTGCTGATTTCATTTCCTTTGGGTAAATTCCCAGGAGTGAGATGGCTGGGTCATGTGGAAATCTGGTAATGTGATGCCGCAGGCTTTGTTTTTGCTGTTTAATATTGCTCCAGCTATTCAGGTCTCTTGTGTTTCCACATGAATTTTAGTGTTGTATTTTCTGAATCTGAGGAAATCTGGTATTTTGATTGGGATCATATGGAATCTGTAAAGTGATTTTGGTAGTATAGACTTTTTGATGATATTAACTATTTCAAACAACAAACATAGATGATTTTCCATGTTTTTTATGTCTTCTATATCTTTAATGTTTTGTAACTTTCATCATAGAGATCATTCACCTCTTTGGTTAAATGTATTTGAAGGTATTTAATTTTTTTTTTTAGCCATGGTGAATAGATTTGAATATACAAGTTCTTTCTCAGCCATGGCATTTTCTGTATATAAAAAGGCTATTGATTTTTGTGTGTTAATTTTATATG
Organism: Lepus europaeus; assembly: GCF_033115175.1. Classification (NCBI taxonomy): domain Eukaryota; kingdom Metazoa; phylum Chordata; class Mammalia; order Lagomorpha; family Leporidae; genus Lepus; species Lepus europaeus. The sequence goes on along the minus strand of NC_084843.1, from coordinate 46,256,050 downwards.
ATGCCACTTTACCTAACTCTTTCATCAGTCCACTAGTCTCTGAGTGGAGTCTTTCTGTTCTCCTATATATAGAATCATATCATCTGAAAATAGGGATAATTTGACTTCCACCTTCTAATTTATCTCTTTGATTTCTTTTGCTTTCCTAATGGCTCTGGCTAAAACTTCTAGGACTATATTGAGTAGCACTGGTGAAAGTGTGCACCCTTAGCTGGATCCAGATGTTAGTGGGAGTGCTTCCAACTTTTCTCTATTCAATATGATGCTGACTCTGGGTTATCATAAATTGCCTTGATTGTGTAGAGGAATATAATATCTATACCCACTTTGCTTAACTTTCATTGTGAACAGATGTTGTGCTTTACCAATTTTTTTCTCTGCATCTTTTGAAATATTCACATGGTTTATATATTGAATTTGTTAATGTTATGTATCACATTTATTGATTTGAGTATTTTGAAACAGCCCTGTATACCAGGAATAAATCCCACTTGGTCTGGGTGAATGATATTTTTGATGTGTTCTTAGATTCAATTAGCTAATATTAGGCTGAAGATTGTTGCAACTATGTTCATCAGGGATGTTGGTCTATAGTCTTTCTTGTTGTATCTTTTTTTGATTTGGGAGTTAAGGTAATGCTTAACTCATAGAAGGAATTTGGGAGGATTCCCTCCCATTCAATTGTTTTGAATAGTTTGAGACAAATTTGAATTAGTTCTTTAAAAGTCTGGTAGAATTCATTAGTGAAGCCATCCAGTCCTGGGCTTTTCTTTATTATGGATTCAACCTCCATCTTGGTTATTGGTCTGTTTAGGTTTTCTATGTCTTCTTGACAGATTTTTGGTAGGTTGTATGTGTCCAAGAATCTAGTCACTTCTTCTAGATTTTCCAATTTGTTGGCATATAGCTCTTTGTAGTATTTCCCAATGATTCTTTTTATCTCTGTGATATCTGTTGTTAGGCATCCATTTTCATCTGATTCTACACTCAGTGACAGTGTTCTCTGCCAGGATCTCCTTCCAACAGTATCACCAATGACGTGGGCTGCGGCATTCTGCTCTCACCTCACTCTCCTTCAGCTCTCAGCTGCAGGGAACGTGTGTTGTGTCCCCACTTGTTGCTTCATACCTGCGCCTTCCAAACTGCATCTCTCTTCCTTTTGCAGAATTTCCATTGCAGATTTTGCTCCAGCTCTCCCCTGAGGATGCACATCCTCCACTTTTTTGCTAATATTTTCCCCTTGCTTAAAGCATTACATCCTTTCCCTATTCAGCCATATTGGAATCCCCTTAAAAGCATACTTTCTTAAATTTAGCAGAATATGTCCATTAAAATACAGTAATTGATGTATAACAAGCTGGTACTAATCCCAAATGTAATCATAGCCTAATTTTATAACACTTAAAACTTTTTTAAAAAGTCAGTAGATGTTATTGTATTTTATAATAACTCTGTGGGATAGATGAAGTGTAGATATTACTTTCCCTGAGATTACATGTGTCAAAAAATTAGAGAGAGAGGTAAAAGGATATTACTTTATATTAAATGGCAATGATAGAGAGCTGAAACTTGATTATTTAGAATATTTACAAGTTTTCCAAAATGTAGTGAAACCTGTATCACACCCAACCATCCTTAGAAATTTTCAGGATGTCCTTTCATTCTTTTTAGAGGCAAATGTATGCACAAAAAAAGTAAGACCAATTTGTCGGCCAGAATGTTTTTGTAGGCTTAGGATTCCCAAAAGTTTTTCCTGGAGCCAATAGAAAATGTTATATTATTTTTCTTTTGTGATTTTTAAAATATATTAATTTTACTATGTCTGCAGGATAGTTAAATTAACAGAAATCCAAGGTGTTTTTTTTTTTTTTCCATTCACACATGTTCTAATCACAATGACTTACCATGATTTCAAACAAAGTTTGAGCAGGAATATAACTGTTTTTTAAGCTATTTAACTCCTGGGTCTGTCTGTACTTTTGTCTCTGGTTGTCTATTGATTATGTAACTAAAAGAACAATAAATCATTTTAACTTTGTCGTTAAGGTACATAAGCATAATTATTAGGATTTATTATATGTGCTCTAGAGTAGAGGTTATTTATTTCACATAACTGTTTAAAATAAGTGCAAACATTTTTGAAATGGGGACTAAACTTCTCATTTAATTTTGAAAGAATCATAATAAAGACGAACACTAGCATATTCTGATATCTACAGGAAAATATCACTACAAACACTTCAGTTTCCAGTTTCTTTTGTGACTGAACTCTGTAATGAATTCTTCGCTTCTGAAAAACAGTTCCTGTGACTTGGAAATGAGATATTATAAAGATCAATATTCATCCCATGATCTTCTGCAAAAATTTCAATTTGATTACATACACTTGATATTTACTTTTTTTTCATTGCTTCACAACTTTGGCTGTATCTTAAGAGTTTTAAAAATACTGGTGGCCGGCGCCATGGCTTAACAGGCTAATCCTCCGCCTTGCGGTGCCAGCACACCGGGTTCTAGTTCCGGTTGGGGCGCCGGATTCTATCCCGGTTGCCCCTCTTCCAGGCCAGCTCTCTGCTGTGGCCCGGGAAGGCAGTGGAGGATGGCCCAAGTCCTTGGGCCCTGCACCCGTGTAGAAGACCGGGAGAAGCACCTGGCTCCTGGCTTCGGATCAGCGAGATGAGCGGCTGCAGCGGCCATTGGAGGGTGAACCAACGGCAAAAAGGAAGACCGTTCTCTCTGTCTTTCTCACTATCCACTCTGCCTGTCAAAAAAAAAAATTTTTTTAAAAAACTGGTGTCTGGGTCCTACAGCCAGAGAGCCAATATGAGTTAGGCTCAGATATGGCCTGGTCATCATAAACTTAAAAAAAAATCCTGTGGTATGGAAGACGCTTTTTTCTCTCTCTGCCTCTTTTCTTTCTGTGTAACTCTGACTTTTAAGTAAAATAAATACATTTTTTAAAAAATTCACTGGTTATTTTAGTGAGTAGCTACAGCTCAGAACAATTGCTTCAGTCTTTTGTTGAAGACTAGGTATAAATGTAAGACTTTAATGTGCAAAACATTAATTTATGGAGTTAATTTGGTCGCAGAATGCTGGTTAATATAGACATAACTTCAAAGAATATAGATTATCCTCATCAACTAGACATACAAATACCTTGTAGACTTGAAAATCATTTTAAAAATTAAAGAAAAGGCAAAACAAACTTTTCAGAATATTTAACCTATAATTACATGTTCAGTCTTTTATAATCTTGATTGATGGTTACAATAAGGTTCCAAATAATTTGAAAGATATCCCAGCATACAAAATTATGTTAGTACAGTATTCATGTTCGACATATTTCAGTGAAGTTTAATGACTAAAAATCAATAACCTGTGGATGATATATATTGTATTTCCATTGCCAGGACTGCTTTATTAAGTGAGGCAGTCAATTCCTAACAGATCTGCGAATCATGTTGCAATCTGAAGAAGGATCTTAAGGCCAGTTTTGTCATGTGCATACATAGTTTTTCATAGCTTTTTTTAGCTCTTAATTTTTTAATTTTTAATTTGTTTTTAACAGATTCAGTGCAATTTGTAAATATAGTTCTCAGAACAGAATGATATCCTCTTCCTCCAATTTTTAAAAATCTCCATAATTTTAAGTTCAATCACACGGAAGTCCTTTCTCATCACATCACCAGTCCAGTGAGTTGTCTCTAGGGAAATATGAACTGTCCTCTTACTCTCCCAAATCAAATAGGTTGATGGAATTATGTAGTAACCTTAATTACATGACTTATTTTTTTAAACATTTATTTAATGAACATACATTTCCAAAGTACAGCATATGGATTACAATGCCCCCCCCCCATAACTTTCCTCCCACCCGCAACTCTCCCCTTTTCCGCTCCCTCTCCCCTTCCATTCACATCAAGATTCATTTTCAATTCTCTTTATATACAAAAGATCAGTTTAGTATATATTAAGTAAAGATTTCAACAGTTTGCACCCAAATAGAAACACAAAGTGAAACATACTGTTGGAGTACTAGTTATAGCATTAAATCACAATGTACAGCACATTAAGGACAGAGATCCTACATGAGAAGCAAGTGCACAGTGATTCCTGTTGTTGACTTAACAAATTGACACTCTTGTTTATGGCATCAGTAATCACCCTAGGCTCTTGTCATGAGATGCCAAGGCTATGGAAGCCTTTTGAGTTCACCGACTCCGATCATATTTAGACAAGGTCATAGTCAAAGTGGAACTTCTCTCCTCCCTTCAGAGAAAGGTACCTCCTTCTTTGATGACCCGTTCCTTCCACTGGGATCTCTGGCACGGAGATCCTTCATTTAGGTCACTTTTTTTTGGACAGAGTGTCCTGGTTTTCCAAATTACATGACTTATTAACAACCATGATCCATAGTAAAAATTCTGTTTACATATAATATTTAGACTAATTTACTACCCTCGTAAGATTTAAGGAAGTGATTCTAATTCTAAATTTTATTAGATGAAAGTGCCAAATGCATTGATTAATCTGAAGTACCATCAGTAGCATTTGTATACTGTTTATGTATCAATTTATATTTGTATTAAGTAACCATTTCCTGTTACAATTAATTAACTCCTTTATTCAACATAATCTAAAAATTTCACTTTTCTTTCAGTTGAAATATTTTAATTTATATTTTACTTAGTTGTCTCAAAGTTTTGTTTAACATTTTAGAGTTAAATTTCAATAAAAATTTGAGTTTCTTTTTGCCATCAAACAATTTCAAAATAAAGATGTTATCACTGTATCTGCATAAAAATACAAATATGTAAATCAAATCAATTATTTCAACAATTAGCAGATTTACAAATGTCCACATTTCTTTTCTAAGTATTTTAATACTATCTATAATATAGATATATATTTGTATTTATATTGTGCATGTTGAGCAGAAGCTGGAATGGTGTGGACTCGACAAACACGGAAAGAGCTGGTCTTCTCATCCAGACTCAGACCATGTTTTTCAAGCTAGGACACAGTGCTCAGGAGATTTATGTCATCCTCATGTCTGGCATTCCACACATGTGTTCCTTTCAGCGAATACTAAACCATGCGCAAAGATGGCCACAAGCTCAGCTGTATGACCGTAATAGTCTCCAAATGGCAATCCAACAATCCGGATCTTTAAATTGTTCTAATTCCATTCTATATGGTGGACCTAGGGTTCATGTAAGGTCCCCTAGATAGATTTTTGCAAAATCGTACCCAATAGTTTTCAGTGCTTTGGCAAAAAAATCATCTTCAAACTCTTCAGTTTTAAGCAGTCTCTTAAAATTTTCATTCCCAGTGTTTGTTAAGTGACGACACAATGCTTCCATTTTGTCAAGAAAGCTAATACTGATTTATCTTAGTATGTGTCAAGTGTTCAGTGGCCCTCATTTTCAGATGTACACAATAAATTACGTTTACATCTGAAAGCTGAGACCAGAGGGAAATTGTCTCTCTCGATACACCATGCACTCTGTTTCATAAGGAGAAAAGTGTTACTCATTGGTATCTTCTCTATTATGTGACTTTTCATTTTGGTTTTAAAAAATTAAACAATAAGCAGGCACTGTGGCCTAGCAGGTAAAGCTGCTGCCTGTAGTGCCGGCATCCTGTATGCGCACTGGATTGAGTCCTGGCTACTCCACTTCCAGTATAGTTATCTTCTATGGCCTGGGAAAGCAGTGGAAGATGGCCCGAGTTCTTGGGCCCCTGCACCTATGTGGGAGACCCGGAAGAATCTCCTGGCTCCCGATTAGTGCAGCTCTGGCCACTGCAGCCAATTGTGGAGTGAACCAGTGGATGGAAGACTCTTTTCCTCTGCCTCTCTGTAATAAATAAATAAATAAATAAATCTTTGAAAAAAATTGAATTTATTGATTTTTCATGACACATATATTATACATATTCAAAACATGTAGGCAAGATAAATGATATGAAGTAAATTAAAAATACCTTTATTTCAGCAAGCAGAAATTTTATCTTAGTATAAGTACTATCTAACAGAATTTTGGTGTTTCTAAATATCATAATTCTCTTATTAATGTACATTTTCCAAAAGAAATTTTATTCTATTCTTCAAGAACACATCATTTTTTTCTCTGTTTTTGAACATATATTTGGGTCACTCAATGTTACTTCAAATGTATTAATTTCACTGCTTAGTATTCCATAACTAGCAATTAAAAGTCTGACATTTAGATTGTTTTCAATTATTGGCTTCTAAAGAAGGTTACAATGAATGTCCTTGTAGTTAAATCTAACCCCATATGCAAGATTATTTCTTCAAAATACATTTCCAGAAATAGTATTACATTAAGGCATTTCACTTATACTTTTAAAATCTACTTTAGAAAATGTTCTATTCTTTTAATGGACAAATTTCATATATATCTTTTATTATAAGTTGTATCAAAAATGTTTTGATTGGCATGCATTATATAAGAAATGCGAATGTAATTAGATAAAACATCAGATATAATATATAATTAAATAACAGTTGACATAGTTTTAAGGATATTTAAAGATAAACACTGGTAATTCCTATCAAGTAAGTACCTAAAATATTTCTTGAGAAAGGTTCAGGGAATAATCTATCAGATTTCCAGATGTTGGGGTTGGGTGTTTAGACTTAAGGTTACATTGCCCTTGTCTAATATTGGATGGAGTTCCTGGGTCAGTACCCAGAACTACATCCTGACTCCTGTTTCTTGCTGATGCAGATCCTGGGTGGCAGCATTGATGGCTCATGGGGTTAGGTTTCTGCTACTCACATGGAAGACCTGATTTATGTTCCTGGCTTTTGTCTAGAGTGCACACCAGGTACAACATTTTCAGGAGTTTGGAGAGTGAACCAAGGGATGCAGGAAGGGAATGTTTTCTCTTCCAACACCCCCCTCTCTTCCCCCCCCAGATATGTTTTCAGAGTATATGTTGAAAAATTCAAAAGATTGTAGGTGTACTCTCAGGATGCCAGCAGGAGACATGTGATGGTGTAATAAAATGTGGTGATTTGGGAAATATGGAGTAAAGATTTGAGCATCCCATGGGGCAACCACATGATGATAGTCTGGTAACTCTGGGTTAGTGATAGAGGAGCATTGGCAGGACAGCCTTCTCTTTCCATAAATTCTCACCATAATTTATAAACAAAAAAAGGCTGTAAGGAAATGTCTACATTCCAGGATCTGTGACATTGAGTCACAGGACGTGATCAATGCAATCAATCCCAGAAGGAAGAGGGAGTGAGGAACAGAAATACACAGCCACACTCTTATTTCTCCCTAGTCTGTTCTAGTGGCTTCCTATTTGCTGAGGCCAACTGAAATCAGGCAGCAAGGGGTCTTGGAAAAGGGTCCACAAAATGTTCATCCTCCATGGGTCACAAGGTTGGTTTGAGATAAGCAGTGGTTGGAATTGAAGAAGTAAATGAAAGATATGATTTGATAAGAAACTTCAGTAGGTATTTTCCTGCTTTTATTTTCTTCTCACGATTCCTGTAGATTGTCAAAAAATCATTTTTCTGTTTGAAAATGTTTATGTATATTAATATGATAGTCTCATGGCTATTTTCAGTGAGATCTTGAAAATTTGAATCATTTAAATTCATATAGGTAGAGAACTCTATATCTATAAAAGGTATCTAAATACATGCATATATATGTTATGTATACATGTATAAAATACGTATATTGTGTATGTAACAAATTTTAAGTATTTAATAATTAAAATCATATTATACAACCTAACCACTATACAAGGTGCTTCTAAAAGTTACTGAAAATTGGAATTAAAAAATAATGTGCATGTGCATTTCTAAGAACTTTTTGGAGACTCCCTCATATAAACTAAGGACATATACATCTGAGTTGTATTATTCCCTTTTTATTACGTATTAGATCACTATTTGTAATGGAGAAGGACACATAGCTCAACTTGATGGCAAGTACTATTAGATGAAGACTAAGTACTTTAGTAGATTACTGTATGTTTACTATTTATAAAAATAAAATCACACTTGAATGTCAGTACCTATTTTTATAAAACTATTTCTCTTTATTCAAGTTCACACATTTTACAAGGTAAATGCTGTTTTTTTTGGAAAAGGAAAATGAAGCTCATAAAGTGGGAGATTCCTTTAAATCTTACATTTCATTTAATTGATCAAGATTAATTTTTAATGTCTTGGTTTTCTTTACCTTAAAATATAGGTAATCCCAATGCCTATACTTTAAAGATTTTATGAAATAATGTATGCAGAGTTCCTGGCAAATAAATCTCTAAAAGTAAAACTTTTTCACATGTTTGTAATGGGAAATTAAGTGTTGCTATTTAGATACTGGGTAAATCTAGGCAATGTATACCCTTTGTGTGGTTTTGTTATTTTCTTCCTCTGTTTTTTTGATAGTAGAGTTTTTCATAGTGTTATTAGCAAAAATATTGCGAATATTTATTTATTTGACAGTGTAGCAGAGTGGGGGAGAGGCACGCGCGCGCACGCACACACACACACACATCTTCCATCTGCTGGTTTACTTGCCAAATGACCACAATAGCCAGGGTTAGACTAGCTAAAGCCAGGAGCCAGGAACTCCATCTTAGTCTCCCAGATGGGTGGCATAAACCCAGGCATTTGTGTCATCTTCTGTTGCCTTCCCAGGGGCATTAGCAGGAAGCTGGGTCAGAAGTGGAGTAGCCAGGACTAGAACTGGCACTTCAATATGAAATGCTGCTGTTGTAAGTGGCAGCTTAACTTTCTATGCCATGAAAACAGTTCCTAGAGAAAAAATTTTATATTCTCTTTACTGTCTTATTTTTCTTTCAAAATACCAGTATTTCCTCATTTTTACAGCAATGTTTTTTTTCTGAAATTATAATTGCAAAGGTTCATTAATACAGGTGTCTTGTCATGTTTCTCTTCTCTGATTTTAAATCTTCTCACATGCCACTTGATCATTAATGACTCCCATTCTAATGAAGTTATAGGTTGAAACTGGACTTAACGTGCTACTGTCATATAAGAATTAAAACCCACGATCTTGTGGGTTTCTTGTTAACATGCAGACTTTCTTTGTATTTTCATTTTTTTTGCTTTACTTTGATATCACCATCCTTTGAGTATTTTGGTGGGTCATCTATAGATCCTGAATTAATGTGGGTTTTGTATATTAGATATTTTCAGGAGTAGGAAGTATGTGCCTTTGGGAGTTTGTGGGGTTTGTATTTTTGAGATATTGTCTCAGGTTTCAGTAACTTCTGTTTTAAAATGCTTAATTCATTGCTGGTTTTGGCATAAATATCTACTAGGTGTTAAGAAAAAATTAGCTCCCCTAATTTTGCCTTTTGCAATCAAATTGTCTGAGGGCTGTGGCAAGGAAAAGCACCTCCCACAGCAAAAATATTAAGTGTTTTAAGTTGGAGGATCTAAATGCTCTGGTCATTAGGAAAGATTCTCCCAGATTAGTCTATCCTTCCCACCCAGGTAATGGCTTACACTCTGTGCTGTAGAGTCAGCTCTTGTACTTTTGTCAGAATTGAAGCTGTTTTTCTCTCTATTTCTTTTCCTTTTCCTTGACTTTTTAAAAATATGACATGTATTATTTTGTCTCAATTCAACAAATTTATTGTTCAGGTACACTGCCAGATCCAGGGCTCAAAGAACTTGAAAACTACCAAATGACCCAAGTTTTGCATTTAAGTCTTCAAATATCATTAAGCTACATTCCAAAGTAAATGGATCTAAGTTGTCTTTTCAATGCCACCAATGTAAAATGTGTTTATTAAATTTATGAGAAACCAAGCTTTTTTATCCCCACAGATAATTCTTTTTTGTGTTCACTCTGACTTTGTATATTAGTATCTGAAAGACCAGGATTATTTCTGAAGGCTCAAACTAATGAAATAGTATAAAGACCAAAGGTAGCAGAATTGTTGGAGTTTATAAAACCATGAGATCGTACTAACATGTAATGAAAGCACTGAATGTGGGAAGAAAATTAGCATCATTTTGGTACCAGAGCTGACTGATACTGCTAACAATACTGAAAACAGCACAGTTGAACCCACTTAGATAACTGTTGTTGTCCTCATTAATGCTGATTTTAAATGGAATACAAACAACATAATTGAGAATTCGTCTGAAAAATTATATAATCTACATCTTTACTAAATGAGAGTATGTCAGTTAAAGCATTGTGATTATAAAAATTATTTATATCCAATATATAACCTATTCTTTTATATGAAATGTAGAACAACTGAAATGCCTTTCATAGTGGTATTTTGCTTTTCTGTACATAATGCGTAAATAGGAATGTGTCTTATTAAGTCTTTAAGACAACATCCAGAAATGTTAAAAGCAAATTTTAAATTAAACACTGTCAAAGCATTGGCCTTTACTATAATTGCACTTCTGCTACCACCTTAACCTTGTCCTGTAGTTTAGACTTTGATTTTCTTTGTCAAAACAGATGCCTATATTTTCAGTATCAGTCAGTTTATATTCTTTTTTATAAGAATTTACATATATGTTTACCGTAAATAAAATAAGAACAGAAGAACATAGAATTAGTGCATTGTTGAGCTAAGTTAGTTGACCAAAGTAAGTCACTCTCCAGTCATAACAACAAGAATATATTATAGTATGAAAGTTAGTAACGGGTGTTTATAAATGCAGCCAACTATATATTTAATCAACATAAAGCACATTTTTAGGACTTAAGATTAGTTACATAAATGAAAGAGTAATGAAGTTAGTTGCAGATTTTTTTGGACACACTTTCCACTTCCTCTAATTAAGAGGATTAGTAGTATTAACATTTAATGCTACTTTATATTTTCAAAGCTCTTAGCTCCTTAATGATTATAAATTTCCATGACATCTCTGCAATTATCATCATCCTCAATTTTATAGATGAGGGAATTTTCTGAAGAAAGTTAAGTACTTGGAAAATACTTTCTAATCTACTGCATGAGTTTGGGGGTCTGCAATCAGATAGATTGAATTCAAAAACTGGCTTTGCCACGTATGAGTGTTATATACTTGAATAAGTTATTTTGGCATCTTTTTTCCAGCGCATTTCAGTAAGAAGACTAGCTCAGGTTGGTGGAGAGTGTTGGTGGATTACATAAAAAATAAGATATTTTGTAACTAACCAAGTTATTTGAAATGCAACATAGAATATTATTTTAATTCTTAGCTTTGCAGTGAGTTATAATAGAGATTAAAAAAATAGCCTTGACACTTATGAGTCATATAATCTTGAGTGAATTAGTTTGGCACATCTACATATCTGTGAGATGGGAAAAATCATAGAACTATTATTGAGATTTCTGTACAGAGTGGGTGAAATGAAACATTTTGCACAAGACTTGGGGTGTAGAAAGCATTTGGCAAGCTTGAGTACCTTATTTTGCTGCTACTGCTAATGATGATAACCAAACTGATTAGGGTGATTGGCTGTACAAAGTGAGACCTGACAGGAGTCTTTTTCATGTAAATCAAATGTAGACATACATGCCATAGAGGGAACCCAAGAAGTGAGAGAAACAGACTAAATTCCATAACTGACTAGCAGATGAGATGTTAATTATCAGTCTTTCCAAAGAAAGGAAATATTTTTTAGTGAGGTTCATTGTGGTGATGGAAGTCTGGTATCTAGTGATTAAGTGGTTATAGACTCCTGAGAATCTGATTTCTGATAGTTTCAGAAAGCATACATATTAATCAGACATTTAGTCTCCGTTTTCTAAATAATTACTTCACGCAGAAAAAGTGAGCAAAATTACCTATGTGACTGTAGGATCTCTCTTTGTTAGTTAGACCCAAATAAGTACTCTTATTACCAACTGGCTGTCATAGAAGAAAATATATTGCTATAAAGATTCCATAAATATAGGTCACAGAGTTAATGACAATAATTCATCACCTGCATATAGTAGGATAAAATTTACCTTGATAAAGCTATAAGTTAGGCCAGCACCACGGCTCACTTGGCTAATCCTCTGCCTGCGGCACCAGCACCCCGGGTTCTAGTCCCAGTTGGGGTGCTGGTTCTGTCCCAGTTGCTCCTCTTCCAGTCCAGCTCTCTGCTGTGGCCCGGGAAAGCAGTGGAAGATGGCCCAAGTGCTTGGGCCCTGCACCCACATGGGAGATCAGGAGGAAGCACCTGGCTCCTGGTTTCGGATCAGTGCAGCGCGCCGGCCTTAGCAGCCATTTTGGGGGTGAACCAATGGAAGGAAGACCTTTCTCTCTTTCTCTCTCTCTCACTGTCTAACTCTGCCTGTCAAAAAAAAAAAAGGAAAAAAGCTATAAGTATACTTAAAAATTAATGAGTAAAAAATATCCAGGGATAAAAATCTACTTATGAATTAAAGCACTGTTTTTGAGTGCACACAATTAATCATTTGTATTTTTTTTGGCTAATACTATTATTCTATTCAAGAATTTCTGGACTAATACTTTAACAAATTTAATTAGAGCCAACTTTGTTCTTCAACAAATTCTGTATTATATACATGCATATATGGAAATTTTATCTAACTATAACTTTATATCTCTGAATATGTTTTATAGATGAGAAAGTTGAAGCCCTATAATTTTAATTGATTTTTCTAAGAAAAGTTCCAGAATTCAAATTCTACTTCTGAGGCTTTTGACATTTGCCATTTAGCTTAATATGGTTTTATTCCACTCATGAGAGAAAAGTGATCTTTAGGATATCTAGCCTTTGTAAAGTCAGACTTAATTTCCCCCAAATAATTAAAAATTGCATTTATAATAGAAAAATAAAAATGCTTCAACAGATATTTACTGAATGTTTTCAGGATGATCTTTTATTACTGTAATACTTGTGGAAGTGGTAGGATTACATATTTGTTACTTACGCTATAGAGTTATTTATTTATTTATTTATTTGACAGGCAGAGTGGATAGTGAGAGAGAGAGAGAGACAGAGGAAAAGGTCTTCCTTTGCCGTTGGTTCACCCTCCAATGGCCGCCGCAGTAGCGCGCTGCGGCCGGCGTACAGCGCTGATCCGAAGGCAGGAGCCAGGTGCTTCTCCTGGTCTCCCATGGGGTGCAGGGCCCGAGCACTTGGGCCATCCTCCACTGCACTCCCTGGCCACAGCAGAGAGCTGGCCTGGAAGAGGGGTAACTGGGACAGAATCCAGTGCCCCAACCGGGACTAGAACCCGGTGTGCGGGCGCCGCAAGGCGGAGGATTAGCCTATTGAGCCACGGAGCCGGCCTATGCTATGGAGTTATCTTTAATAATGTGATCAGGCTGAACATTCATTTACACAAACTGTAGGAACTGGCAGCTAAAGAGAAGCAGTATGGGTCAGGTTGTATTCTATGAAGCCACTTAAATTTATGGACTGTATTAAAGATATTTATCTATATAAAATAATTTAGCCTGTGAAAACAAAGCAATATTTCTACTTTGCTAAGAACACATGATTGCTTCTAATGAATGTCAATTTTTATATTTTAATATTTCCATATTATTTATGAAATTATTTATTTTACTTAGGAATGCTATTAGGGTTACTTGTTAACAACTGATTATTTATAGGAGAAATATAAATAAATCAATATTATGAAAGTGATAGTCAAATTTATACAGAAAGAATTTTCTTATTGCCTAATTTATGCTTATTCTTTCATGATAGTTAACAAAAAAAGCTTTCAATGCCTAGTAATGTTTCATGGATATTTCAATGTCAGTTATATATTTAACCTATCCAAATCTAACATCTGCATTTAATTTTAAATACGATTTTAGATCATTAGTGAAATATCCATCAATGACTCTAATTACATAACTGGAGTGACCATTCTGGGATAACTGCTGCATATAGATTTTCTAAATGTGTTAGCTCTGTAGTCCTCATTTTCGAATCATTAGCAGAGATTTAATAAGTGTTATTTTTGAATGGCTGACCTGTGGCTCTGATCCACTTATGGCTAGGTTTAACAGAAACAGTGAATATGAATACAGAATTTACAGTCAGGACTGAATTTTAGATAAACCATTAGTGTATGTGTGTGTGTGTGTGTGTATGTGTAGACAGACAGCAGATATTTAAAAAATGTATTTTAATATGTGTCCCTATATTTCATCTGGCAACTTAGTTATGTAAGTTCCTCTTTATGCTTATAGACTAAAACATGTAGTTGGTTACATTAGATAATGTGCATGATGACCTCTGTTGTGCAACCAGAAGCAATTGTTTCCTATGGGCAATGTCATCATTGGGTGCTCAGAAAAATACATTGCGTGCAAAGGTCATTTTCCAACTCTGTTATGATTAAAGAAACAAGGACCACAGCAGTTGGTTTGTGATTAGGTAAATGTCTTGGGATGAGAACTTCTGTGACTCCATCCTGGTTTTACAGCACAGGCGTGCTCTGCATTGGATGCCATCTCCTATGCTGTGACTGGCATCCAGTAGCCATCTCAGAGAGGTCCTGAAGGCCTCCAGGGGCACAAAAGAGAGAATGGTTTCAGAGGCAGTGACCAGGACTCCCCACAGGGTGCCATGACTAAGGACATGAGTTATTGGAAATGTTTTTTTAAAAGAAAATGCAAACACTAGACTTTGGTGATATATGAAGTTAAGTGATTACAAATTTTTGCAGAGCATAATATTTCAGTCACTGATTTTATTTTCTTTGTGGACACTTCATTCTAATTTTATTTTTTGTTTTATCTTTTTTATTATTTTAACTTTTAATTACTTTTTAATAGACTCAATGTGTTTTGTAGATACAAGTCTACAAACATAATGAAATTCCCTTCCTCCATCCCTCCTTCTACTCCCTTTCTCTCTTTTGTCAGAATGGGGTGATAGCTCATTGTGGTTGTGATTTGCATTTCCCTGATGGCTACTAATGTTGAGCATTTTTTCATATGTTTCTTGGCCATTTGTATTTCTTCTTTGGATAACTGTCAAGTCTTTCTTTGACCATTTCTCAGCTTGATTGGTTGCTTTTTGTTGTTGAGTTTTTAAGTTGCTGATGTATTCAGGATATTAATCCTTTGTCATATAGGTGGTTTGCAAGTATCTTTTCCTATTCTATGCAATGTCTCTTCACTCTATTGATTGTTTCCTTTTCTGTGCAAAAGCTTCTGAGTTTGATATAGTCCCATTTATTACTTTTGTTTTCGTTGCTCATGATTCCAGGGTCCTGTTCAAACATTGTCCTCTAACCCAATGTCTGGGAGTGATTCCCCTACATTTTCTTCCAGCAACGTGATAGTCTCAGGTCTTAAATTTAGGTCTTTGATCCATCTTGAGTTGATTTTTTGTATATGGTTAGAGGTATGGGTCTAATTTCATTCTTCTACATATATATGTCCAGTCTTTAAAAAAGATTTTATTTATTTATTTGAGAGGTAGAGTTACAGATAGAGAGAAAAGTATTCCATCCATTGGTTCATTCCCAAATGGCTGCAATTGCCAGAGCTGAGCTGATCCAAACCTAGGAGCCAGGAGCTTCTTCTACATCTCCTGCATGGTGCAGGCAACTCAGGCACTAGGGCCATCTTCCTATGCTTTCTCAGGCCACAAGCAAAGAGCTGTATTGGAAGAGGAGCAGCCAGTACCAGTACCGGTGCCAATATGCGATGCTGTAACCACAGCAGAGGCTTGGCTTAATACGCGCAGTGTCAGCCCTCTTATGCATCCAGTTTTGCTAGCACCATTTGATGAAGATAGTATTCTTACTCCATTGTATGGTCTGAACACTTTTGTCAAAATCATTTGGCTATATGTGCGTGGATTAATTTCTGTGCTCTCTATTCTGTTCCATTGATCTATACATCAGTTTTTTATGCCAGCACCATGATGTCTTAATTACTGTAGCTTTGTGATATACTTTGAATACAGGTATTGTGCTGCCTCCAATTTGATATTTATTATTCATGATTGCTTTGGCTGTTCTGGGTCTTTTGTGATTCCATCTGAATTTTAGGATTTGGTCACTGATGTTTGAGATAGCACAGTTGAACCCTTAAAAGAAGAGCCCTTTTTCTTTTTTACCAGAATTTCTCAACCTCAACAGTAATGACATATTTGGGGTTAGGTAATTCTTTGGTTTTTATTTTAGGAAAGGGTTGAATACTTTCTGTGCGTTGTAAGCTATTTAAAGCAATCTTGGACTATACAAATTAGCTATCAGTAGTATCTCCCCAGTCACAATATGAGAGTCAAAAATATAGTCAGACATCGTCAAATACCCATGGGATGTTAAAATATTCATAGGTGATGGGGTGAGCTCTGGCTTGGTGGTAAGCTGCCACTTGGGATGCACACATCCCATACTAGAGTACCTACTCCATCTCTATTCTAGAATCCTGCTGTTGCACATCTTGGAAGACAGCAGTGATTACTTAAGTAGTTGAGTCCCTGTTACCCATGTGGGAGTCTTAGATTGAGTTCCAGGATCCTGGATTTGTCCTAGCTCATTTCTGGCTAATGTGAGAGCATTAGGCAAGTAAAATAGCATATAAGAGATCTCTTCCCATCTTCCTCTCTCTCTTTCTCTGTTTCTCTGCCTTTTAGATTAAAAAAAAAAAATCCTTCCTGATGACTATCACTGTGGGTGGGTGAGTAGAGGCTAATCTTGGCAACTGTTAGTGGATTTCTTCCTTTGGTTTCTGTGGCCTTAGTCTTCTTATGTGGAAACACATACACCCAGTAGTTTTTTACGGAAGTCTGACAAATGTTTTTTTTTTTCTTTTATCTTTTATTAACACACCTTAATAAATCTAGGAAGCAAAATCAAGTTATTATGTACAGCCTATTTTGAAAGTAGATAAACCATCTAATATTAACTCTTATGACCAAAGAGAAAACAGTGTGCTAAGATGAAAAAAAAAAATCTTTTAAATGTAAGCAAATAACTCTCCTAAAACAATTTTGTATTCAGCAGTTGAAAGAAAATGAGGTTGAATGCTTAATTCCAATCTGGAACAATATTTAATTATAGATGCATGTTTTCTTGAAAATTAGCTTTTTTCTGTAATAGGTTTTATTTATTGTTTACTTATACTATTGCTTGGTTTGGAAACTAGTTTAACTTTGCAGATGGTTTTTCTCTTGGCTATTTTATATAGGAATGTCTTAATACAAAACACAAATGAGTTTTAAATACTCTCATTTTATTTTTTGTAAAATATTTATTTAGTTTTCATTTACTTGTCAAAGAGAGAGCAAGAGAATGAGAATCTTTCATCTGCTGGTTTGCTGCCCAAATTCTCACAACAGTCCCAGCTGGACCTGGCTGAAGCCAGGAGCCTAGAACTCTATCGGAGTCTCTCACATGGTTGGCAAGGGCCCAAACACTTGATCTATCATTGTAGGAGGAAACTACATTAGAAGTGGATTAGCCAGTACTCAAATTGACCCTCCAATATGGGATGTGGATGTCCCAAGTGGTGGCCTAACTCACTGTACGACAACACCTTCCCTGATAATTCCCTTTCATTTTTCTAATTTTTAAAGAAAATGTGTTTGTTTAAAAGGCAGAAAGAAAGAGAGAGTGAGAGATGAAAGGGAGAGGGAAAGAGAGAGATATCGATCTTGCAACCTCTGGTTCATTCCATAAATGGCCACAACAGCCAGCATTGGGCCAGGCTGAAGCCAGCTGTCAAGGGCTCCGGTGAGGTGTCCCCTGTGGGGTGCATGGGCCCTAGCACTTGACTAACATCTGCTGCCTTCCCAGGCACAATAGCAGGAAACTGGTCAGAAGAAACAGAGCTGGGACTCAAACTAGCACGCTGATATGACCCCAGATAGTTTTCTTTTAAAAGCATTGATGACTCTATATTTGGCCAATTTAAAGGTCATTTTAAAAACTCTTTTGAGGATTAGAGATATCAATGAAAAGTATACTGTGCATGAATTATGTACTTGAGCACATAAGAGTTTCTTTGTTGGAGGTATATATAGAAATACTTACTTTATACAGTACTACATTTTCTCAGTTCAGTTATCAGAAGTTACTAAAAGCCTATTTTTAGTGATGTACTATTAGGGAAGCCACAAATATAACCATGAAAATACAAATACAACTCTTCCCCTTACCAAGTTGATGCAGTCACTTGTCTCAGAGTTTGCAGGTTACTTATGCATTTTACTTAAGCGCACTACACACTTATGTTCTGTTGTATTGCTGATCCTGTTACAATCCTCATATTTTTGTCATTACAAATGTAAAGTTTTATAATTTATAATAGATAGCACTGTGAAATTAAGTTGTGAATTGTTCCAAGTCTAGTGATTCTGAAAGTTGCCATCTGATGGTGGATTTCAGAATAGAAGAGGGAAAAAGAGCCTTCCCCACATTCTACCTAGAAAATCCTTGAGGCTCTCAGCAGCAGGAGGCATAGGAAAATCCTTGACTTTCTTTTCTGATATCCACTTATTTATTCCATTTTTGCTGACTGTCAATTTTGTGAAAAGAACATTCTAACCTAAAGGGAAAGAAATTAGGATGTAAGATGTATATTATAAATTCTCCCAATAATATACAAATGTGAAAAAGCAAACATTTTGGGAAACTTAGAATACAGCCATTTCTCTAGTTCTGGAGAAGAGGAATCATTTTGCTTAGTTCTTTTTACCCATTAAGAGTAACTAATATTGAATTTGGCTTTCTAAAGATGCTTACCCTGTGAGATCCCCCTACCAATTTAATGCTGAGGAACCTTTTCGTTGTCAGTATTTGCTAGTTGACAACCCAAATTTTCAAACAAGATCTGTCTCTGTCTCTGTTTTTCAGTTTAAGTGAAAATGTACTCTTCTTGTAAATAATAATAATATGAAGGATAAAACAAATTTCATGGCAATGTTACATCACAGTAATAGGGATACCATGGTATGACTTATGATACCATGGTAACATGTACTTGGTTTCATGACTATTTCAAACAATGTTACAAATAATTGGTTACAGATAATAACTGGAAACATCATAGGACATACCTTGTTTTGTGCAGACAGTGAGGCAAGTATGTTAATATACTTGCAGGGAACATCATCCCCAAAGCATATTAAACCAGTAAACATGTATTGAAAGCTTCAGGGTAGAAATATATGCTACTCTAGTGACTATCTATTTTGATATTGCATATAAAAGCAATGCTTATTTTGCATTTCTTTTGTTACATAGTTAAAATATCAGTAACATTGAAATAAACTTATTTTTTATTATTTTCATAGATCAAAGTTCTCCAGTGAGGTTGTAAAATTCATTGAAATCCATGTTGTTACAAATGCTAAATTTTCCCAATATACAATTTTTAAAAAAGATGTTGCAGCGAAGTTACTGAAGGACACAAGGAATTTCCACTTGATCAACCCAAATCCCATCATCGTGCATGCCAATTCAACATGGTTCAAGAGTGAAGACACAAAATCTTCATCATGTAGCTAAGCCTCATTTCCCATCATGCTCCAGTCATATCTTAAAAGCCATATTCAGGTGTCCTGCTATTTTCAAGCAACAGGAATTTGGTGGTGAAAAATAAGGGATTAGAATTTGTAGGTGAACTATCTGCTATCAGTTCTTTTCAAATGCTACAGTATTGTCAAGTGGTTACTGAATCTTTCTGACGTGTAACAACTTTTACCTTTCTTGCTTTAAGATATGCAAGGGCTGGACTTCGGCAAAAATTAAACCACTGCTTGGGGCACCTACATGCAACATTGGAATGCCAAGGTTCCAGTTACTGCTCCAGTCTCATTTCCAGCTTCCTGATAAAGCAAATCCTGTGGGGCACAAGTGATGGCTCAAGTACTGGTGACCCTGAATTTCCAGTGCCCTGCTTTAGCCTTTCTTGGCAGTGACTGATGTGGGCGTTTGGGGATGTGAACAAGTGGATGGGAAATCTATGTCTATGTCTATCTCTCAAAAGGTTAAAATCAAAATTGGAAATTTTTTTTAAGATTTTTTATTATTTGACAGGTAGAGTTACAGATAGAAAGAGAGACTGAGAGAAAGGTCTTCCTTCCGTTGGTTCACTCCCCAAATGGCTGCCACGGCAGGCACTGTGCTGAACCAAAGTCAGGAGCCAGGTGCTTCCTCCTGGTCTGCCATGCGAGTGCAGGGCCCAAGCACTTGGATCATCCTCCATTGCCCTCCTGGGCCACAGCAGAGGGCTGGAGTGGAAGAGGTGCAGCCGGGACTATAACCCGGGCGCCCATATGGGATGCTGGCTCCACAGGCGGAGGATTAACCAAATGAGCCACGGCACGAGGCCCAATATTTGGAATTTTTAACTACTGCTTTTTTTTTTCCTTAAAGATTTATTTATATTTATTTGAAAGGAACTGTTACTGAGATAAAAAGAGCGGGAGACATCAAAGAGAGATCTTCCATCTAGTGGTTCACTCCTCAAATGGCCACAACATCCATGGCTTTGCCAGGTTGGAGCCAGGAGCCAGGAGCTTCTTCTGGGTCTTGCATGTGGGTGCCAGCTGGGTAAGCACTTGGGCCATCTTCCACTGCATTCCCAGGCTCATTTGCAGGGAGCTGGATTTGAAGTGGAGCATGTGGGACACAATCAGCACCCACATGGGATGCTGGCATTGTAGGCAGCAGTTTTACTGACTATGCCACAATGCCAGCCTCTCTCTACTTTTTCTTAACATTTTTGCAGTTATGAAGAACCAATAAAAGAGAAATTCAACACTACCACAGCTGCTGCACACAAACGCTTTCAAAATGTATTCTTGATGCTGTAACAGCACTGCTGATCCTGAAACAGACCTCCTGTGCCTCCATTAGTTACGCATTCTTTTTGTAGCATCATATTATAGAGATAAATAAAATATTATAATTACTAAAATTAAATGAATTTATGATGCATAGATGATCAATGCATTCCTTCAGTTACCCTTCTGGAATAATTTTCTACTAGGCACTTCTTTGCATCAGCTGTACTGGCCTATTTGCTATTCTTCAGGTACTCCAAGCCTTTTTCATTTCACTGATACCCTTTGCATACACACCCTTTTCCCTAATATCAGACTGTCTTTCACCCCTATGTCATTCAGCTTTGATAAAATGGAGCCTTCACAAACAGACCTAACTGATCACAATTTCATATAACTCTCATAACCTCATCACTCTTTCTTCCCGCGTGTTCTTTACATTTCATCATAGTAGAAATCCCTACAGGACACGTTCTGTATTTGCTTGTTTGTTTTTTAGCTGTTAGGTCTCCTCATTCACTCCACGTGCATTATAAATTTCAAGAATGTTATCTGCTTGGCCATTGCTTTTTTCCAGGACCTATAGTCCCAACAGGGGTTGGGATAAACGAGGCAACATATAATTATTTTTATTTATTAGTTTTTAAAATTTAGCATACTGTAATAAGATAGCCTTTATATGGATTAAACTGTTTAACATATTTTCCAAATCCTTGCAATAGTCTCAGATCAAAAACAAGTGTAATGATATATATATATATATATATATATATATATATATTAGTATCATCAGTGGTACATCATCATACTGTGATATGATATGGACAGTATCTTTTTGAGCATCTATTGTACTTTATGTATAGAAATATAGATTACTTTATTACATATCACAAGAAAAATCTTCTATCAGTGTAATCTATAATCATTTGGAAGTGTACATGTCTAAAAGATACCAACAGAATTCCCTAAATGCTACTGTATAGCCATAAAAAATGTCAGCCATTTTATTTTGATAATCTCAACATCAATTTTCTAAGGTGGAATAGAGGTCTAAAAAGGGCACAGAGCAATTATATGTCTCATAGTCATTCCTTGAAAGTATTTTACAACTTCACATACCATTGAAAACAACTAAATAACATTTTTATTAAAAATCATAATTTTTTAGGGTCTATACCAAGAAGATTGGTAGATACAGAATACTGTAGTGGACAAATGCTATTCTTGATTATCTACCTACAATGTTATTGCTTTGTAGGATGTATCACATGAGATGTTAGACTGAACAGGCTTTGTGGCACAAGGAGTTAAGCCACCACTTAGGATCCCTGCATCCCATATCTGAGTGCCTGGAATCGGGTCCCACTTCTGATTTAGCTCCTGGTTGGTGTGCCTGGGAGGGAGCAGACAATAGTCCAATTACTTGAATTCTTGCTGCCCATGTGGGAGAGCTGAATGGTGTTCATGGCTCCTGGCTGCAGCCTGGCCCAACCATATTTGAGTAATGAACTAGAGGATGGAAGATTCTCATTCTCATTCTCTCTCTCTCTCTCTCTCTCTCTCTCTTTCTTTCTCTCCCTTCCCCTCCCCCCTTCCTTCTCTCTTTCCTCCCTCCCCCCACCGCCTTCTCTCTCTCCTTCTCCTTCTCCCTCTGTCTTTTTCCTCTCCTTTTTCCTTGCCTCCCTTCCTGTCAATCTGCTTTTCAAGGAAACAAATTCTAAAAAAATATTTTAAAAACAGAATATAAATTTCTAGAATTCAGAGCAAGTTGGCACAATTACTTAAGCTCAGGCTTATAAAAGTTGGAAAATCTATATTCAATTCCAGATTATCTTCTTCATTAGTTTACTATCTATCTATCTATCTATATATATATATATATATTTTTTTGGACAGGCAGAGTGGATAGTGAGAGAGAGAGACAGAGAGAAGGGTCTTCTTTTTTGCCATTGGTTCACCCTCCAATGGCTGCTGCAGCCGGCACATCGCGCTGATCTGAAGCCAGGAGCCAGGTGCTTCTCCTGGTCTCCCATGTGGGTGCAGGGCTCAAGGACTTGAGCCATCCTCCACTGCCTTCCCGGGCCATAGCAGAGAGCTGGCCTGGAAGAGGGGCAACCGGGATAGAATCCGGCACCCCAACCGGGACTAGAACCCAGGTGCCAGCGCTGCAAGGCAGAGGATTAGCCTGTTAAGCCACGGCGCCGGCCGACTATCTATATTTTTGTAATTCATCCTCAAATATATGCTTCAGGTTATGCAATTGTTACATATATGCAATGATTGCAATCTATAACAAAGTCAAGATACTTCTCAAAATATAATTATTTTTTAACCTAGTAATTGATTTTGAAATATTAGTAACTAGTTTGGAAAAGTTGTTCTAGTTGACTTTTTGAATGGTTTCTATGGTACACATATCTGTTATTTAGATGGAATGATTTGCTGTAGAGTTCTTAAAATATCTTCTATTAAGAACAGAAGATTAATTTATTGCCTTTTCTTTAATAAAGGTACATATTTGGTATTTTTATAAGAACTAATTTATTCATAAATCCTTTCAACTTTCTTATTTATGAAAAATATGTTTAAAGGATTTTATTTTTGGCATTGGTTTTATAAAAGTTTCCTCTGTAAAATGTGTTTAATGTATTAGGAGCAGCTAAAAGTAATGATTATTGTGTTTTCCAACGCAAAGAAAACAATGATATTTTGAAACAAAAAATAATTTATATCATGCAATAAGGAAATGGTAACAATATTTTAAATATGTTTCAGATAATAGACTTTGTGTTAAGGCTGAATAGAAGTCAAAGCATTTGGAAACACTTGCTGCCTTAACAATATATTTATTAGTCTATATACTCATGTATCATAATAAATTGTATACTTCAGTTTAAATTGTTATACTCCCAGAATAAGTAAATATATGTTACTGTCTACAAAAATACATTCTTCAAGCCATATTTAAAGCAGATTTTACAATTGTTGAATATCAAACCATATTTCCGGTTGCTTCATAATGCAGATTCACAGATGTTATCCCACAACAAAAATTGACTCATGAGCTTCATAAAATATCAGGTAAAAATGCAGTCAGTGTCTTAGAATATTATATTTAAAGATAAATGAATATTTTTCTATAAGTTGTTTCCAGTAATACTTGAGTCCAAAATCATCTCTATAAGCTAGTATAGTACTAGGCGTCTATCAAAACTGGTTCTTGGCCAGCGCTGTGGCTTAACAGGCTAATCCTCTGCCTTGCGTCACCGGCACACCGGGTTCTAGTCCCAGTTGGGGCACCGGATTCTGTCCCAGTTGCCCCTCTTCCAGTCCAGCTCTCTGCTGTGGCCCGGGAAGGCAGTGGAGGATGGCCAAAGTGCTTGGGCCCTGCACCCACATGGGAGACCAGGAGAAGCTCCTGGCTTCGGATCAGTGCGATGTGTCAGCCGCAGCGGCCATTGTGGGGTGAACCAATGGCAAAAAGGAAGACCTTTATCTCTGTCTCTCTCTCACTATCCACTCTGCCTGTCAAAAAAAAAAAAAAAAAAAAAACTGGTTCTACATTCTACTCTGCAAGACATTGGCATTGGCAAAGACTTCTTGGAAAAGACCCCAGAAGCACTGGCAATCAAAGCCAAAATTGACAAATTGGATTACATACATCTGGCTGAGAAATTTCTGTACTGCAAAAGAAACAGCAAAGTGAAGAGGCAACCAACAGAATGGGAGAAAATATTTGTAAACCATGCAACTAATAAAAGCTTAAATATCCAGAATCTATAAAGATTTCAAGAAACTCAACAACAACAAAACAAACAATCCAGTTAAAAAATAGACAATAGACTTGAATAGGCATTTTTCTAGAGAAGAAATTCAAATGGCCAACAGATATTTGAGAAAATGTTCAGGATTACAAGCCATCAAGGAAATGCAAATCAAAACCACAATGAGGTTTCACCTCACTCCAGTTAGAATGACCCACATACAGAAATCAATAAATGATAAATGCTGGCAAGGATGTTGGGAAAAAGGTACCTTAATCTACTATTGGTGAAAATTTAAACTGGTGACGTCACTGTGGAAGACAGTATGGCGATAGCTCAGAAATCTGAATATAGACCTACCATATGACCCAGCCATCCCACTCCTGGGAATTTACCCAAACCAAAAGAAATCATAATATGAAAGAGGTATCTGTGCCCCCTGTCCATTGCAGCACAATTCACAATAGCTAAGGTATGGGATTAACCCAGGGGCCCATAAACTTTTGAGTAGAAATTATGGTATATATACCATAATGGAATACTACCCAGCTATAAAAAAAATTGAAGTTATGTCTTTTCCAACAAGGTGGATGCAACTGGAAACATTATGCACAGTGAAATGAGGCAGCTCCAGAAAGACAGATAACATGTTTTCTCTGATTCGAGGTAACTAATAGAGTACCTGAAATGTCATGTACGGGAGTGATAGAGACATTTTGAGATTTGATTTGTCTTCCATTAAGGAACAATTCTTTTTTTTTTTTTTTTTTTCGACACTTCATACTGTTTGTTGAACTCTTTTTTACTTAGAGCAGGGTTAACTATACAATCATTAAGTAAACAAAGTATATCTTTGTAAAAATTAGGAGTGGGAAAGTGAGAGGGAGGGGGAGGAAAGGTTGGAGTGTGGGCAAGAGGGAGGGTAGGGGTGTAAATGCCACTATGTTCCTAAATCTGTGTATATGAAATATATGAAACTTGTATAAATTAAATATTTAAAAAAACTCATCCTAAAATATAAAGAAAATAGCACCTGCTTATATACAATTATTTTTTTCTTAAAAATGATCCAAGAACCACTTAATAATATTTGTCCTTCTCTTTATTATGGTGTCTGTATTTGCTCACTAACCCGATATTTTCTGGACGGAACAGTAAGAAATGAAGAAGCTATCAAAGAAATGCAACATGGAGTTCCAGTAGTTTTCAGAAACAAGGGAAACACTATACGAATACAATTTTGACATAAACAATATAGCTGACTATAAGAATTTAGGACAAAAATCTCACTGTGACCCCATGTTTGAGAATAAAGAGTTTTATTTTGCCTAATTTGAGTGACGCAAATATGCATTGTGGCTTAATCTGTGCTTTTTTGTACAGATTTTTTTTTTGTAGGAAAAAATTTAGTGCTATCAATTAGAGACAATGGCAATGTTACCTCATAGGTTTTCTTCTGAGCAGTTATTGTTGCATTTGCTCTTCCTCAGGAGAGTAATATAGGATTTAAAATACAATTTGCTGGTAATGGGGTGATGAGTCATAGACACAGGCAGAAATAGAGTCAAGTTTACCAGATTACTTCAAGTGAGTTTACATTAAACACCATATTTTTATTACTATTTTTCTGTGGTTGGTTTTTTTCTTATTTTGTAAAGTAGGTTATCTTCAGAAATGTGAAGTAGAAAATTCACTTACATTTCTTCAGAAGCATAGTAAAAACCTAAAACATTCTTCCTGGTGATGTTTCATTTAAAATTGCTTTTTTTTTTTTTTTGCAAAATTTTATGCAAAATCAAACAGTATGTCTTTGAATCTTTGATATGATTTGGAAATATTTGTTGTTAAGATATGTTTCCTTAAGAATTCAGGTTTATGTAAGTGAATAACTGGACAGTTTTAAGCCTCTCTTTTATGGACATGTACAGAGTGTGGGCAAGCACAGCACTGGAATAGATACCTTATGAAGGCAGGTTATACAAGTATGAACCAAGGAAACTCTTATCACTACATCTAAAAGTTTATCTTACTGCATATTCATCTGCAGTAGAAGTTCTGTCATATCTTGTTCCATATTTGTGAAAGCATTGAAGCACCTTATTGCATAAGTAGCTTCACCATCTTCATAACTTAACATCAGTATTTATGGTAGTGCTTCTCAAAGACCATAGACCCAGAGCAGGCATTAATACCTTGGGTGGAATAGCTTTTTGAGAATCTGCTTTCAGTATTTTTTGGTGTATGCCTAGAAGTGAGAATTTTGGTTCATATGCTAATTCCATGTTAAATGTTTTAAGAAATCAGCATAATATTTTCAACAGCAGTTTTACCACTTTGCATTCCCATCAACAGTGTATGAAGTCTCCAATTTCTCCATATCCTTGACAAACTTGTTTTCTGAAGTTTATTTTGTTTTGTTTTGTTTTATTTTAGAGTTGTTTTATTTTAGAGTTGTTTTATTTTAGAGTTGTTTTATTTTAGAGTTGTTTTATTTTATTTTAGAGTTGTTTTATTTTATTTTATTTTAGAGTTGTTTTATTTTATTTTATTTTGTTTTGTTTTATTTTAGAGTTGTTTTATTTTAGAGTTGTTTTATTTTATTTTAGAGTTGTTTTATTTTATTTTAGAGTTGTTTTATTTTATTTTAGAGTTGTTTTATTTACTTGAAAGGCAGAGTTACAGAGAGAGGTAATAATGGCTGCAACAGCCGGAGCTGAGCCGATCCGGAGCCAGGAGCTTCTTCCAGGCCTCCCACGTGGGTGCAGGGGCCAAAGACTTGGGCCATCTTCTACTGCTTTCCCAGGCCATAGCAGAGAGCTGGATAGAAGAACAGCAATGGGGACTAGAACCAGCACTCATATGGGATGCTGGGCTTTAACCCACTGTACCACAGCATCTTTGGCCCCTGAAGTTTTTTAGTTTTTTTAATAGCAGCAAAGCATTCTAATGGGTATGAAATGATAATTCGCTGTACTTTTGATTTCCATTTCTCTAATGATTAGTGATTTTGAACATCTTTTTATGTCTTTCCTGAACATTTGGAGAATGTCTATTCTAGACCTTTACTCCATTTTTTAACCAGCTTGGGTTTTTTGTTGTTGTTTTGTTGCTGCCATTGTAGAATTTAGGAGTTGTCTGTATGTTCTGGATTTTGATTGCTTAACAGATTAATAATTTGTAAATTTTCTCCTATACTTAGAATGGATTTTTGCTCTTTTGGTATTTTCTCTGAATGTACCTATTTAAGAAAAAAAAATAGGATCCATTTGTCTACTTTTGCTTTTGTTGCCTATACAATTGATATGCTGTCTAAGAAACTATTGCCACAATCAATGTAGTAAAGCTTTTGTTATTTCTTTCTTCTCAGAGTTTATGGTTTTAAGTAGTCCATTTAGGCTATACATCCATTTTTGACTTCTATTTTGTATATTGTTTTGAGTAATGAACCAACATTATTAGCTTGCATATGGATATCATCCTAGCACCATTAAATGAAAATTCTCTCCTTTTATATTGATTGGTTTCTTGTTGACATTCAAGCATTTAACCATATAGGTGAGGGTTGACTTCTGTGCAATTTACCCTATTCCTTTAGTCCAAATATCTGTCACTACGCCATTACTTCTCTGTTTTGCTTGCTATAACTCCTTAGTAGATTTTGAAATCAGAAAATGTAAATAACTCAGATTATTTTTATTGTCAGGTTTACTTTGTATTATTTGGGGTCCCTTGAGACTCCACATGAATTTTAGGATGAATTACACTGTTTCTCCAAAAAGCAAAAACATTGACATTTTACCAATATTAAGTCTTCTGATCATGAACATGGGATGCCCTTCCCCATTTTTTAAAATTCATTCTCTAAGGTATATTTCCTGGCTTTCTTTCATAAAATCTAAGCTATAATAATGAAACATTCCTAATTATTATTTTGACCAAGATAAAGCAGTGTTTCACAAAAAATGTATTTGTAGCAATACTGATACACACAGGCATTTATTTGTTTTGTTATTTATTTTTTTAATTTAATTTAATTTATTTATTTATTTATTTTGAGAGGCAGAGTGGATAGTGAGAGAGAGAGAGAGAGAGAGAAAGGTCTTCCTTTTTGCCGTTGGTTCACCCTCCAATGGCCACTGCGGCCAGCGCATCTCGCTGATCCGAAGCCAGGAGCCAGGTGCTTCTCCTGGTCTCCCATGCAGGTGCAGGGCCTAAGGACTTGGGCCATCCTCCACTGCCTTCCCGGGCCACAGCAGAGAGCTGGACTGGAAGAGGGGCAACCGCGACAGAATCCGGCACCCCAACCGGGACTAGAACCTGGTGTGCTGGTACCGCTAGGCGGAGGATTAGCCTGTTAAGCCACGGTGCCGGCCTTGTTATTTATTTTTTTAATATCTTGTGATATTTGCCCTTACTGTCCAGCTTTTGAATATGCCACTCACCTTGGTTCTCAAGTATATTTTGAAGATTTTTACATTGGTATTCTTGAGGGATGTTTCTATGATATTAGGAAAATGTTTTGATTGTATGAGTTTTGGGAGTGTTCCCTTCTCATAAAATTTTGTATAAACTTGGGAGAGATTGATGTTAGCTCTTTAAATGTTTTACAGAATTCACTGACAAAGCTGTAAATATAGGGCATATTCTGACAGATTTTTAATTACTGTTTCAATCTTAGAAGTTATAACTATGTTCACATTTTTGTATTTCATCTTGCTTTTTCTTGGTTTGTTTCTGTGGAAATTAATCCATTTCATTTAGGTTATTACATTTTTTGGCATATGATTGTTTATAACAGTCTCCTGCAATCCATTTTAGTTCTGTAGAATTGGTAAAAAATGTCCTCATTTTCATTTATGATTTTAGTAATTTGTCATGGCTTTCTTGGTCATTTTAGCTAACCAATTTTGTTTATCTTTTCAAAAAGCTACTTCTGGTTTTGTTGATTTTTCTCTAATTTTTTGTCTTTTACTTTGGGTCAGTCCTAATGTTCATCATCTTCCCTATTCTTGCTTTAGGTTTATCTTGCTCTTTCTAGATCCATAAGTTATAAAGTTAGGTGATTGATGTGATTTTTCTTGATTTTTTCTTTTTTAAATTAATATACAGAGAGAAAACTTCATATATTTCATACATACAATTCTAAGAATATAATGATACTGCCATCCCTCCTTCTTTTTCCTTTCTTTCCTTCTTTTATTTTAGTTTTTCCCAAAACATATTTTTAATTTATGTTATAATCAGACTTAATTCTGCACTAAGTAAAGAGTTCATCAAATGGAAAGTGGGAGGATTACTATTCCATAAGACTATAGACAAGGGCTGTAAACAGTAAGATGGTAATTTCACTCATATGCATTAAGGGTATTTTGTACTCTATATTAGCTGCTGCAATCAGAGAAAACATGATATTTGTCTTTTTCGATCTTGCTTTCTTGATTTTTTAAAATTTTAATTTTTTTATTTTTAAAGATTTATTTATTTATTTGAAAGGCATAGTTACAGACAGGCCGAGGGAGAGGGAGAGGGAGAGAGAGGGAGCGAGAGGGAGAGAGAGGGAGAGAGAGGGAGAGAGAGAGACTGAGACTTCCATCCTCTGGTTCACTCCCCAAATGACCACAGCAGCTGGAGCTGGGCCGATCCAAAGCAAGGAAACTTGAGGTTCTTTCAGGTCTCCCATGTGGTTTCAGAGGCCCAAGGACTTGGACCATCTTCTACTGCTTTCCCAGGCCATAGCTAAGAGCTGGATGGGAAATGGAGCAGCCAGGATTTGAACTGGCGCCCATATGGGATGCTGACACTACAGGCAGTGGCTTTTACCCACTACACCACAGTACCTGCACACTTTCTTGATTCTAAATGGAAATATTTATAATTATGAATTTTTCTCATTATTATTCTGCTATGTCTTATAAATTTTGATATGCTATATTTTAGTTTTTCTTTATCTCAATGTATTTTTCTAAGTTCCCTTGTTATTTCTTATTTGATCCACTGACAGGTTAGAAACATGTGCTTACTTTCCAAAAATTTGTGAATTTTCTAGTTTTTCTTTTGTTAATGATTCCTAACTTAGTCCCATTATTTTTGGAGATGACAATATGTATGATATCTACCTTTCAACTCTATTTAAACTTAATTTGTTGCCTAATATATGATATATTCTGGAGAATGGTTCCTGTGCATTTGAGGAGAATGCCTGTTCTATTGTTCTTGGTTAGAGTTATGTGTGATGTGTTGTGTTTTGTGGGCTCTCCCTTTCTGCTATTTTCCATGCTTATTTCTTATTTTGTGTCTGTTTTTTTTTCTGTTATTAAGAATGTCTATTGAAGTCTCCAATAATTATTGCAAGATTTCTTCTCTTCAATTTGATAAATGCTTCATACATATACTTGAATGATTATTAATGTGTACATGTTTATATTCCTTGTTGCTTCTTAGCATATTGAATATTTAATTTTTAATAATATTAATATTATTAATATTTATTAATATTCTGGTTTCTCTCTTACATATTTATTTAAAATAGATTTTACCTGATATTTATATAATCACTGTTATTCTCTGGTTACTATTTATATGGAATATTTTTTCCATCCTTTCACTTTCAATATATTTTTGTCTTTGGATCTAAAGTTGAGTCTCTCAACTTTGCATACAGTAGAATCATGTTTTTAAATGCATCATTCCAATATCTACTTTTTGATTTCATAGTCTAATCCGTTTATATATAAAGTAAATGGGTTACTACCCGATGATACTGTGGTCATTTTGTGATCTGTTTTTGCACATACCTGGTAGCTTTTTGTATCCCTTAGTTCTTACATTATTCTTCTGTTTAATGTTGAGTTGAGGAACATTTCAGTTCTTTTATCTGTACTTTTTATATTTCCTGTAGCTATTTTCTTTGTGACTATCATGAGGATTATATTTAATCTCATAAAATATAATATTCTAATTTGAATTTATATTAGCTTAACATCTATTTCATATAAAAACTCTGTTCCTATAAAGCTTCATCCTTACCCCGTTTAGAACTAGATATCTGAAAATTACACTGGGTACTGCAAAACAGAAAATAATGTTAAAGTGCATTAATCTCCTACATTATATAATGAATAAAATGTGGAGATACACACCTGGTTTACAAGAATACTAGCTTTTAGACTAAGAAAAAGTTTCAAGTAGCAGTCTGTTAAGTTATGTAGATGACAAAAACTGGAATCAATGCTGCAGTAGTCCTAGCTTTAAAAATTGATAATGCATTTACTTTACTGAGGTGTTTATCTCAAACACTATAATTGGATTAAGTCACCACCCTCCAAGTACCATTACACTAGGACTGCACTGACTCTACTCTTGGGATCTGGGAAGACAAATATTCAAGCCGTAGCAAGGAATACCTGCATTTAAAAAAATGAGATGATTTGCCTAAAAATGCAAAAATTTCATACTAATTTAGTTTTAAGAAGTGCAAAATGCATTTTCCTGACCTGACTATAATAAAATATTTTTATATAAAATGCTTAATGATGTGGAAAGCTGTTAACATCTGTTTTCAAAGGTCATTGTATCTTTACTCTGATTTCTTTTCGAAGATTAATTTCTTGGCTTTTGTTCGGTGAGAGTATATTTACCAACCTTTCAGGTGATGGTATACTATCCTATCTGAGCCCCTTCTTCAATACATGTTCTCTCTTGTTTCCAAATGATCTTTCTGGAGTACCTTAAATGAACTATGAAATTTTGTCTTTAAAAAATGGAAAGAATTTTCACCAGGAACAAAATTTTAATTTTTTAAAATTTTTAAATATTTAACTTTTTTTCTCATTTAGCTTCGTTTTAACTGAGAAACTTTGTTTCACCTGAGCAATGGAGCCAGCCACTTCTACTAGTGGGCCACTTTTGCTGGCTTCAGCAACATTTCCATGATGAACATCTTGGACAGATATGCTCTTGACATTGCATCCCACATTATCTCCAGGGAGAGTTTCACTCACAGCTTCATGCTGCATTTCAACAGACTTCACTTCAGCTGTGACATTGACTTGAACAAAGGTTACCACCATGCCATATAGGCCCTCTAGGACAGTACTTATACTATACCTATAGTTTTGTAAATAGGTCGTAGGAGCAAACACAAAGGCTTGTCAGTTGGTCTGGTGAGTGGGAGGACACAGACAAGGGCTTCAAGCAGTGCGGTTCCAGTGGCATTGTCATCTTTGCAGGTGACTTTCCGTGCCTTGAACCGAGGTAGATTAGCACTTGGCTTCAGCATGTTGTCACCATTCTCACCAGAAATTCACACAAATGCTACTGTGTCAGGGCTGTGGCAAATCACTAGTTGCTGACTTCCTTAGCGATTTCCTCGTTTCTCTTCTGGCTGTAGGGTGGCTCAGTGGAATCTGTTTTGTTCACTCTAACATTGAGTTATTTCAGTGTAGTAGCCAGAAGGGCGTGCTCACGGATTTGCTTGTTCCTGGAGATACCAGCTTCAAATTCCCCAACACTTTTGTCAGTGCCACCGTATTTGTAGATCACATGGTCAGTAGTGGTGGACTTGCCTGAATCTATGGGTCCAATGATGACAATGTTGGTATAAGCCTTTTCCTTTCCCATTTTGGCTTTGATTTTCTGATGGTTTTAGTGATGTTCGGTTGGCAAATCCATTGACAAAAAAAATGCTGGAATATAATTTTTATACAGAACAAAAGTGAAACGAACTTATATTTTTTAAGTTATTACAATGGAATTTAATGTTACAGTTAATTGTGTTTATTTTTCTGTATTTTTATTTTTTTATTTTTATTTTTTTAACTTTTATTTAATGAATATAAATTTCCAGTGTACAGCTTATGGATTACAATGGCTTCCCCCTCCCATAACTTCCCTCCCACCCGCAACCCTCCCCTCTCCCGCTTCTTCTCCCCTTCCATTCACATCAAGATTCATTTTCAATTCTCTTTATATACAGAAGATCAATTTAGTGTAAAGATTTCAACAGTTTGCACCCACATAGAAACACAAAGTGAAACATACTGTTTGAGTACTAGTTATAGCATTAAATCAAAATGTACAGCACATTAAGGACAGAGATCCCACATGAGGAGCAAGTGTACAGTGGCTCTTGTTGTTGACCCAACAAATTGACACTCTAGTTTATGGCGCCAGTAACCACCCTAGGCTGTCGTCATGAGTTCCCAAGGCTATGGAAGCCTTCCAAGTTTGCTGACTCTGATCATATTTAGGCAAGGTCATAAAAGAGTGAGGATAGTAACCAATGATCCTAAGAGTGGAATTAAACTCTGATGCTCTGTTAAAGCAATGTGTTAAAGTAATCTAAAAACAAAAAGCAATTCAAATCAATTGGCAGTCTACAAAAAGAGTTAAAGATTTTAAAAGCTATTATTAAAATTGCTATATTGGTCTATTATGCTATGTTATATGTGTGTACATATTGTATGTCCACATAGGAAATTTTATTAAGAGTTTTATTTTAAATGGCTTATAGATAAGATTGTCCATAAATTTAAGCTGCTAAAATCAATCAAAGATACATTTTAATTTGTGTGACCTGAATCTGTGTATCATATGTTTTAAACTTGTTGGTAGAAAGAAACTAAAAACATTTTATATGGTTGTGCTTAAGTTTACTGGTTAAACAAACTACACCATGTTAGATATTTAAGAGGCGTTTTCAAATACATGATTCTTAAAATTTATAGAAGGCATTGGACCTTCTGGTAAATGTTTTCTTAAGTTGTTATCTAATGGTTGAAACTGTTTGCTAGGTATTCATGTAATATTGCTATTGTCAGCAAGCGATATAGGACTTGCTCCCTCATTTCTCTATTCTAAGCCCAACTTGTTCTTTCATTTCTCTATTCTCTTCAAGGTAGGAAACTAATTCTATTATGAAGGAATCTGTAGGACGCACAATTTAATCTTTAGACCTTATAAAAGAGATGGCTAACATTTTTCTGTAATAGCATAGCCAAAATAAGAACTTAAATAATAATCTCATAGCTAGATTCAC
The DNA here is from genome assembly GCF_033115175.1 of Lepus europaeus. NCBI lineage: Eukaryota > Metazoa > Chordata > Mammalia > Lagomorpha > Leporidae > Lepus > Lepus europaeus. The sequence goes on along the minus strand of NC_084843.1, from coordinate 46,221,497 downwards.
TTCGCCATCAGCGAAGTATACAATAAGTAGAAAAAACCTCCCTTTCAGACAAATGGGAAAGAAAGTTTTAAAGTGAGAATATAATTTTCCTCATGGGCATTGTCTACCTTAGAAAAACTACTACAGAACATGCCTGTGACTATAGACTTGTAGTTCAGGCCACTGAAGATTAGAGATGGGACTTGGGCACTCCCTTGACTTGCATCCTCTGGTCTGCTTTAACACAAACCAGGAGGAAAAGAAAGCTAGGCATCAGAAGCAATGGGTGGCAGGCCTATTACTGGCTGTTCTGTACAGTGATCTGCCCTCCAGGAGACCCAACAGACCAGTGCACTGCAGTGCTTTCAATGTGGTAAGCCTGGGCTTCAGCAGAAGTCAGCTTGTGAAGAGCCCTGGCAGCTCTGCCAAGAGTTGGATCACTGGAAATGGACCTGCCCTGGAATCGAAGGATGCCCAGGTCAGAGCCACAGATCTTATTGGCTCTAAGCTGAAAAGCCCTTCACTCAGCCCAACTTCCAAAGTGACCACTGCAGCTGAGGGGATGGCCAAGTAGGGTCAGCAACATTGCAGGCAGAACTGTAAATTTCTTGTTAGAGATGCCACCTGCCTTTACCTGGCCAGCTCTCCTCCCAGCCCAGCCAAGTATTTTTCTGTATTTTATATATATTTGCCTGTTAACATTATATTTAAAAGTTAATATACATATTTATTAACACAGAATTGTATTATTATGTTAGTACTAGTTCAAAAAGATATATTGATGAAGAGGCAGTATGGTTAGCAGATATGTCACAGGACATAAAAAGTTGGAATGTTAATAATACACTGTCAGGCAAAGGGAAAATCTGAAGATCATTGATATTATATGGCGATATTACTCTTTGCTGCCATGATTTACAGTGTGCAGTGCACTATGTTTTCATAAGTGGTGAGTGTTTTAGTGCTTTCAACATGTCTTCCTCTGGATCTATGGTGTCATAATCATGTGGGATTTTCCAGGCTCCAATGAAGAATTATGGATCAGAATTTCTGAGCGTGTTTCTTGGTGTTACATTTTTCTAAGATTCACAGACAATTTCAACTCACAACTAGGTAAGACAATAACTATTAGACAAACAAGACAGAAAATAATCAAATCCTTTGGTATGTACACATATTAACATTGTTGGGTGTGACAAATCCATTTACAAAATTAAAGAAAACATCAGCACTAGTAGTCTGAGAGCTGATTGTGAAATGCGTGCTAAGTGTTGCTGTTCTTTCCTACTTCCTGCTGTTTTCCTTCATTGCTTCCCCTACTGGCTGATGGGAAAAACACTGCTATGTAATATTTTCCCCATAGCTAGGCATCTTTTGAGATATCTTAAGTTAGTAAAGAGATTTAACTTGAATTTTAAAAGATTGAGACCATATTAAAAATGGTAACATAGTCCTATTATAAACATGGTGGCGGGTATATACCCGGTAGTGGGATTGCTGGATCATTTGCAAGTCTATTTCTAGTTTTTAAATCTCCAAACTGTTTTCCACAGAGTCTGCATTCGTTTATGTTCCCACCAACAGTGTATAAGACTTCCCCTTTTATCAGCATTCTCCTCAGCAATTGTTACTTTCTGACTTTTGGATAATAGCCATCTGACAGGAGTGAAGTGGTTTTGATTTGCTTTTCTCTGATGGTTAGTGATTTTGAGTATTTTTTCATGTATTTGTTGGCCATTTGTATTTCTTCTTTTGAGGACTGTCTGATAAGGTCTTTTGCTGTAGTATATATTTTTTAAGATTTATTTTTTTGAAAGGCAGAGTTACAGAGAGGCTGGAGCAGAGAGAGGGAGAGAGGTCTTTCAACCACTGGTGCACTCCCCAAAATGGCTGCAACAGCCAGAGCTGTGCCAACCCAAAGCTAGGAGCATGCAGCTCCTTCTGCGTCTCCCACATGGGTGCAGGGGCTGAAGCATTCGGACCATCTTCTACTGCTTTCCCAGACCATAGCAAAGAGCTAGATTGGAAGTGGAGCAGCCAGAACCTGAACCAGTACCCATATAGGATGCTAGCGTTGCAGCAGAGGCTTTACCCACTACACCACAGTGCCGGCCCCTTGCCTATGCTTAACTGGGTTGTTTTTATATTGCTAAATTTTCTGAGTTGCTGATATAACCTAGGTATTAACAGTCTGTCAGATAGGCAACTTGCAAGTATTTTTCCTGTTCTGCTGGCTGTCTCTTCATTCTATTGATTGTTTCCTTTGATGTACAGCTTCTGATATTGATGTAATCCCATTTGTCTAGTTACGCTTTTGTTGCACGTGCTTTGGGGGTCTTATCCAAGAAGTCATCACAACAAGGTTTTGAAGTGTTTCCCCTACATTTTCCTCCAGCAGCATCATAGTCTCAGGTCTTAAATTTAGGTCTTTGATGCATCTTCAGCTGATTTTTATATATGGGAAGAGGTATGGATCTAATTTCATTTTTCCACATATAAACATCCAGTTTTGCCAGCATTATTTATTGAATATATTACCCTTTCTCCAAAATGCCTGACTTAGAATAATGCTTTATCCATTAGGCAACTGAAGCTATCCTTTCTCCAATGTATGGTCTGTGCACTTTGGTCAAAAATCATATGTCTGTTTGCATAAGGATTAATTTCTGGGCTCTCTTCTCTGTTTCATGGATCTATGTGTTGGTTTTTCTGCCAATACCATACTGTTTTAATCAGTATGCTTTGAAATCAGGTATTGTGATTCAACCAAGTTGATTAATTTTGCTCAGAAACACTTTTGCTATTTTGAATATTTTGTGATTCCCTATAGATAGCCAAAATATGGAATCAACCAAGGTATCCATGAACAGATGAATGGATAAAGAAAATGTAGTGAATAAATATCTAAATATAATGAAATATCATTCAGCTATAAGAATGAAATTCTATCATGGATGTGATGGGAGGACATCATCATTAGTGAAATAAGCCAGATACAGAAAGACAAATACCATGTTCTCCTTTATATGTGGGAGCCAAAATTTAAAAAGAAAATCAAAAAAGAAAAAGAAATGTCTGTATCTATCAATTTTGCTGCAAATAGTTTTATCAAACTTTGTTTTATAGTTTTGTCAAAAAATTGCTAAGAATGATATACTAATATAGTTTTAATGAGCTGTGATTATTTTAAACATTCATGGTATATGAGTGAAATTGACATTTTTATTTGATTTTTTTGTATTTTTTAAAGATTTATTTTATTTTACTTGGAAGTCATAATTAACACAGAGAGAAAGAGAGTCAGAGAAAGAGAGAGAGAGAGAGAGAGAGAGAGAGATCCTCCATCCCCTGGTTCATTCCCAAGATGGCAGCAATGGTCAGATTTGTGTCAATCCAAAGCCAGGAGCCAGGAGCTTCTTACATGTCTCCCACATGGGTGCAGAAACCCAAGGACTTGGGTCATCCTCCACTGCTTTCCAAGGCCATAGCAGAGAGCTGGATCGGAACTGGAGCAGCCAGGACTTGAACTGGCGCCATATGGGATGCAGGCAGCATCTTTACCCACTATGCCACAGCTAATGATTATTTATATCACTTGTCTATTTACCTGATGAAATATTGCCTTTTTACTGTTTATTTGTTGAACTCTATTTAGTAGAACTTTAAGCATTTGGCTAAAATGTAAATTAAAGTATGTTATCTCAAGAAAAAGAGAAAGAAAAGAAAAGAAAAGGAAGGAAAAAAAATGAAGAAATAAAGATTGAGGCGTAGTCGGAGAGAAGAATGGAAGTATCACTTAGAATTGTAGCTATGAACAGCATTGAATCTGTTTTCGTTATATCAACATGATAATAAAAATGACAAAGGTGGTAACACACGTAGCTTTTCAAATATTTAAAAGGGAGAGAAGAAAGTTCACTTGTATGGCCTTTAATATGGCTTTTAAATGCATCAAAATGGGAAATAAATCCATTAGATAACCCTTATTTTTAATCTGTCACTCAAATTGGAGATGGCTAAAGGTATTCTGTGTTCTACTTCTGGGTTTACATGTCTCATATTTATCCATATAAAATATTCTTCATTTACTTGTTCCTCTTCCTTTAAGTCAAAAGTTTAGAATGATTATCTCTCAAGACTAACAAAACTGTTACATGGAAATTTTTAACATATAACATTGCTCATTACCTGAGTATGATATCCTTATAAATTCCAAATTAGATGAGTTTTAATTGCTTGAGAAGTAAAAGTAATTTGAGAGGGGGGAAAAGTCTCAATTGTAAGCACTGTGTAATGTAGTTTAAGACAGAAGCAGATTTGTTTCTCAGTTCTGTCAGTTATGAGCTTACAAATAACAGCTAATCGAAAAGCCCATCTACTCACATTTTTGAAAATAAGGATAAACTGATCTATCTTTTGGAGTTTTGTGAGGATTAAATGTATTAGAAATGCTTTACATATAATAAATTCTTGAAACCATCATTTACCAGTATTAAATTTCAATTCATTTTAGAAAGTCCCAATGTGTTCCCAAAGGTAGTTTTAATATATCATTTAGAATACTGTCTTATAAATAGAATTTTCTTTATTGTTTATAGAAAAATTGATCTCCTGAAAATATCAAAGGAGGAATAAATAATATCTTTATCGAGGAAAGAGTTAATTGACTTTTCTAGACCCCTGCATCCATAATTTCCATCTTGTCATGAGGAAAACATCAGTCAAATAATTTAGGACACTTTATGATATACCTGACCAGCACTGCTCAAAGTGTCAAGCTCATCAAAAACAAGAAGAAATAGAAGTAACTGTCACAGTAACTAGGAGCTTAATGAGACAACAAAAATTAATGCAATATTGTGAATGGGATTCTGGAACAGAAAAAGGACAGTAGGTAAAAACTACAGAAATATGAAACAACTAAGGGTTTTATTTATGTATTGATAGTATCAACTTTAGTTCATTAATTATAGCAAATGTGTCATAGCAAGTGAAGGTTTTAAAAGTTCAGGAAATTGTGAGTATAATGGGACTTAGGATTCTGCTTAAATTTTCTGTGATTCTAGAACTGTTTCAATAATGAAGTAATAAATAATAAAATATCTTTCTAGAGTATTCTTACATGTTCTGTCATATATTCTTGCAAAAACTAGGAAAAACATAATGGAGCCTAATTCAATGACTGGGGACTGGAGACAAAGAATTAATGAAAAATGGCAATGGAGAATATACGCCAGTCTCTCTGAAGACTGCTTCAGAGTTGTTTGGTCACTGTTTCTGAATAGAAGTTGAGGAAGTTCTTTGGGCAAGACTGAAGTGAGGCAAACCAGTACAAGTGTACACATCATTCTTTTTTTTTTTTTTTTAAAGAATCATTTATGTATTTATTTGAAAGTCAGAGTTACAGAGGCAGAGGCACAGAAAGAGAGAGAGGTCTTCCACCTGCTGGTTCACTCCCCAAATGGCAGCAATGTCAGAGCTGGACCAATCTGAAGCCAGGAGACGAGGGCTTCTTCCAGCTCTCACACATGGGTGCAGGGGCCCAAGGACTTGGACCATCTTCTATTGCTTTCCCAGGCCGTAGCAGAGAGCTGGATTTGAAGTGGAGCAGCCGAAGTTCGAACTGGTGCACCTATGGGATGCCAACATTACAGGCTGCAGCTTTTCCTATTATGCCCACAGTGCCAGTCCCCCACACATCATTCTTTTATATCCATAAAGCTATTCATTTTCTTGTGAACTTTCTTTCTGACTCTCCAAATATTTTATTTGATTTTATTTTAAGATTTATTTTATTTATTTGAAAGACAGAGTTGTAGAGAGAAGTAGAGCCAGAGAGAGAGTGAGAGAGAGGTCTTCCATCTGCTGGTTCACTCCCCAGATGACCGCAATGGCCAGAGCTGAGCTGATCTGAAGCCAGGATCCAGGAGCTTCTTCCAGGTCTCCCACATGGGTGCAGGGGCTCAAAGACTTGGGCCATCCTCCACTGCTTTCCCAGGCCATAGCAGAGAGCTGGATCAGGGTGGGGCAACCGGGACTCAAACTGGTGCCCATATGGGATGCCGTCACTGCAGGCTGGGGCTTTAACCCGCTGTGCCACAGCGCTGGCCCCTCACCAAATATTTTAGATAGTATTTTTGTATGAATTATATATTGAATTATGATTCTGATTCTTTTAAGTCAATTTTAACTTGTATAATTTCAATCTATTTCTTCATGAATTCATTTGTGGTCAGATTCTTTGAAGAAACACAGATAAGACTTCAGAATTATCATTATCACCATAATAATCTTAATTATACACAACATGGATTGATCACTTCATTCATAATAGACTCTTACGTACACATTTGTTTCATATGTTAACTCATATGATGCTCTAACAACTTCGTGATGTAGATTAATGTCCTATCTGCTTTAATAGATGAAAAAATTGAGATTCAAGGAGTTATGTTACTTATCCTTTTCTTGCAGTTAATAAGTGACAGGACCAAATTCAGATTAGGAGGTCACATTCAGAAACAGGGTGTCACACACACTCTGTTGGAGAAAATTGGAAGGAAATATACTCTAAGACAGTGAATATTCAATAAAAATAGGATTTTAATATATTTATGATAAAATAAGTTTTTGCTTAAAGACAAAAATACTTTGTTTAGTATTAGCATACTATTTCACAGCTTTAGGTGAGTCAGAACAGTCTGCTTATATTTTTGAATTATATGTAAAGCTTAAGTTTGATGGAAATTTAGAGGTTATATTTACTCATTAATTCAACAGCCATTTATGGACTACTTACATATGTTGGGAATAATTGGAGAATCAAATTTAGTGTTAAATCTTACAAGTAACCATGGATTTGGAGTTGATGTTTTATTAATTTCCTGTGGGGTAGAAAATAGTAAATGAAGCTAAACTCACTCTCTCTGTCTCTCTCTTTCAGTTCCGTTGCTCATAAATAGAAATAAATACTTTAAAATTTGAGGTTGGTGTTGTGGCTTATTGGGTAAGGATACCTCCTGCATTGCTGACATCCCAAATGGGCACTGATTGGAGTCCCCAGCTGTTCCACTTTTGATCCAGCTCCCTGCTGTGAGTGTGGCCTGGGAAAACAGCAGAACATGGCCCAAGTACTTGGGTCCCTGCCACCCATGTGGGAGATCTGGAAGAATCTCCTGGCTCCTGGCATTGGCCTGGCCCAGCCATGGCCATTATGGCAATTTGGGAAGTGAACCAGCAGCTGAAGGACTTTCTCTCTCTCTTTTCCTCTCTTTGTCTATCCCTCTCTCTCTTTGACTTCCAAATAACTAAATATCCAAATAAATAAATAAATTTGAGCATAGTTATTACTGAGTTATTACAATAGTTTCACTGATATTATTTAGACTTTAGTCTTTATTCATCTATTTTTAAAATTTCCACAAATACAGATTAAATTGTTTCATAATCTGATTTTCTTATATCTTCATATTGGTAATTTATTTTAAGGAATATATCACTAAATGTTATTTTATAAGCTGATTTTTTAAAAATTTTATTTAAGTTATACAACTTTAATGTATTTCATATATATAGATTTAGGAACATAGTGATACTTTCCACCCTAACCTCCCTCATTCCTACATTCCAACTCTTCCGCCTCCTCCTCTTACATTCCCACTCTTAATTTTTACAAGGATCTACTTTCTGATTACTTAATGATCGTAAAAGTAAACCTACACTAAGTAAAAGAGGTCAACAAATAGTATGAGGAAAAAAAACGCTGTTCCACAACAGAAGATACAAGGGCTATAAACAATCATTGAATCTCAGAATGTCTATTTCACCCCAATACATTATGTTTTAGATATTCTATTAGTCACCTTGGATCAAGGAAGACATATGGTATCTGCCTTTTTGGGACTGACTTATTTCACTAAGTATAATGGTTTCTAGTTGCATCGATTTTGTTGCAAAAGACAGGATATCTTCTTCTTCTTTTTTTTTTTTTTTTAATTGCTGGGTAGTATGCCATAGTATATATAGGCTATAATTTCTTATTAGACATCTGGGTTGATTCCATACCTTAACCTATTGTGAATTTTGCTGCAATGAACATGGAGGTAGAGATAACTCTTTCATATTGATTTCTTTTGGTTTGGGTAAATTCGCAGGAGTGGGATGGCTAGATCCCATGATAGGTCTACATTCAGATTTCTGAGGTAGCTCCATACTGTCTTCCACAGTGGCTAGACCAGTTTACATGCACACCAGGAGTGGATTAGGGCACCTTTTCCCCACATCCTCTCCAGGATATGTTTGTTGATTTCTGTATGAAAGCCATTCTAACTGGGATGAGTGGTTTTGATTTGCATTCTCCTGATGGCTAGTGATCCTGAGCATTTTCTCAAGTGTCTGTTGAAATGTGCCTTTTTAAGTTCTTTGCCCAATTCTTAACTGAATTGTTTGCTTTGTTGTTGAGTTTCCTGAGCTCTTTATGATTTCTGGATGTTAACCTTTTATCAGTTGCGTAGTTTTAAAATATTTTCTTTCTGTCAGTTGCCTCTTCACTTTGCTGAGCGTTTCTAGCTGTTTAAAGGCTATGTAGTTTTTCCTCAAATGGAAAAATTAGCATTTACAAAATAAATAGATATCTTATTACCAGATTGGAAGATTATTTATGTTTCTATTATACTGTAATAGGTTTTATAGAACCTATTTTAAAAGCATATTCTGACAGAATACACATAATTTTAATGTATAATAGGTAACCATAAAATTGTTATCTACAATTGATAGAAATGAAATACAATTGAATGAATAAACAATGATCAATTGAATTGAATTCAGAAATGTGGTTCAGCTTATGAATTAAAGATTGTATGGTTAAAACTATTGTCATAAAAACTACTACAAATAACTTCTATTTCCATAATGGTGGTAAAGGAAAAAGCAAATTTGTTTAAAGATTTATTTAATTATTTGAATGTCAGAGTTACACAGAGAGAGGAGAGGTAGAGGTAGAGGGAGAGAGAGAGAGGAGAGAGAGAGAGGGAGGGAAAGACAGAGAGATCTTCCATCCACTGGTCTCAAAGGCCGGAGTTGCACCATTTCGAAGCCAGGAGCTTCCTCTGGGTCTCCTGTGCGGGTGCAGGGGCCCAAGGATTTGGGCTATCTTCTGCCTTCCCAGGACATAGCAGAGAGCTGGATCAGAAGTGGAGCAGCTGGGACTCGAACCGGCGCCCATATGGGATGCCAGAACTGCAGGCATCGGCTTTACTCTCTATGCCACAACACCAGCCCCAAAACGAATTTTTATATTTTATTTACATTGCCACTAACATTTGTGAAATATGTGCTACTCTCACATATTAACAACCAGTACTGCTTTGTGTATTGTTGTGTTTCAAATATTAATCAGGTGTCTGTTATTTTGTACTTCTTTGCCTCAGAAATGAGGTAAGTGCCAGGATTCTCCTTGTTTCAGAATGTGCCAACATATTGCATCTTAACACACTCTTCTGGAGAATGCAGAGCTCATTATAAAACCTTTTATCTCAATTCTCAGAAGAAATAGCATCTGCCATTTTTATCATGTTTACACAATTGAACATCAAGGTGTATATTATAGTAGGGCAGTCGTTCTTGAAACATGCAAGGTAAAAGAAGGTTGTAGAGATAGTAAATACTTCAATGGAATTATGGTTAATACTTTTTTAAAAGTTTTGTTTTTATTTTGGATACAGTGGATGTGTATTCTTTATTGAGAACAGATTTAGTGAGGCAATTAATTTATGAATGCTTGTGCGGTACAATTTAAATCTTAAAGCCAAATACTTTATTTGTCTTTACAAACTTGAAATAATAGTACATTTGTTTAAAATGAACATGTATAAATTTGGGCACTTGGCAATACAATCAGTGCTTGCATCCAGTGTTCCAATCTGTCAATCCCATGTTGTGTACTTATTTTCTATAAATTCACAAATCTCTTTCTGTCCCCTGAGACAAATTATAATAGTAAGTGACTTTATGAATATAAAAGAATTTTAGCTTTTTATTAATGTATCATTAGCATCTCATTAAATGGGAAATAACATAGTTGCACCATATATCATTCCTATGAAACTAGAGTCAGTTAAATGATAGAAATATAAAACTAATCTTCCAGGCCAGCTCTCTGCTTTGGCCAGGGAGTGCAGTGGAGGATGGCCCAAGTGCTTGGGCCCTGCACCCCATGGGAGACCAGGAGAAGCACCTGGCTCCTGCCATTGGGTCGGCGCGGTGCACCGGCCGCAACGCGCCTACCGCGGCGGCCATTGGAGGGTGAACCAACGGCAAAAGGAGGACCTTTCTCTCTCTCTCTCTCTCACTGTCCACTCTGCCTGTCAAAAATAAAAAAAAAAAAAGAAATATAAAACTAAGATTGGGAAAATGCATTAGATAAAAAGACACATTTATGGAATAACTTTCCCTCACTTTCTCACTTATACCAAATATAAATATATGCATATATATATAAAAATAAAGCAAGAAAAATAGCTAGAAATTTGTATGAACTGATTAAATGGGCCAGGCTTCAGAAAGAACATGGTATCAAGTATGGTTTAATGGAGATTTTGAGAATGGAAGAAAATGCAGAGCCCACAAAATTGTGAATGTGTATGTGTGCACACACACACAATCTAATGACACTTAGTGTTTCTCTATGACCTTCCCTATCTCTTCTTCTCTACTTACTGTACCACATGACAGTAAGAGACCACCATAGCCAATCTTTCTAAATACCTTCATTTCCCACGCCACTAACAGTACTCATAACTGAAGAACTTGCAGCGCATCCCCAGTTAAATTGATTCAGAGATTTGAGAAGGCAGGATATATGTTCTCTTCCTATGAAATTTTAAGTTATAAGGAAACTTCACTAAGGCAGTGCACCATCCACTGGCAAACTAGTGACCTGCCTAAGTTAAAAGACAAAGAAAAATGATAAATGAAAAAAAGGACACTGTTTTGTAGCTCTCTCTGTCTCTCAATCTCCTCCTTCCTACTTTATCACTCTTCCTCCTTTTCCTCCCTCTCTAATTCTCTTTTCCTGGTGTTCTTTGTGGTGTTCAACTTCAACTTCATACAAATAATTCCATCCTTGGAGTGGATAATTCCAAAACAGAACTGACATCACAGTGATTAAAACTAAATTTTAACTGTTATGGCCACTTTTTGCATTCACATCTCAAAATATTTAGAGTTTTGTTTGTGTTATATCGATTTTTTCACCATCAAAATCTAATTTTTGTATTCTATCATTTTTTCTCTCTTTCTTCTTTTTTTTTTTTTTTTTGACATGCAGAGTTAGACAGTGAGAGAGACAGAGAGAAAGGTCTTCCTTCCGTTGGTTCACCCCCCAAAATGGCTGCTACGGCCGGCACACTGTGCCAACTCGAAGCCAGGAGCCAGGTGCTTCCTCCTGGTCTCCCATGCAGGTGCAGGGCCCAAACACTTGGGCCATCCTCCACTGCCTTCCCGGACAACAGCAGAGAGCTAGGCTGGAAGAGGAGCAACTGGAACAAGAACCCGGGGTGCCAGCGCCGCAGGTGGAGGATTAGCCAAGTAAAGAAATATAAACTATTAAAGTTGACATAAACTTCCTTCTGAGATTATGTGGGAAAAATGTGTTTTTATTGTTATTTTAAAATATTTTCTCATATCTTATCCAATATGGCACCGTTTCTATTCAAAGTATTAAATAGGTTAGTAGTACTGATGCTAATTCTGTTTTGTATCCTAAACTTTACTTTTGGATCTCTCTCTTTCTTAAACCATTACTTCTTTCACTAAATATTCCATTTGTCCTGCACCAGTAATTGCAGCTTGTTATTGTCATACACATTCTTCAGTCCTGCCTTCACAAATTCCATCTTATCTGGAGACTAAACTATCTAAGCTATGTCAATACTTGCACTGTATTCAGTCTACCTCTCCTGACCCTTCCAACTCTTTTCTAGGCAGGAAACCACTGGGAAAATATTTGCTGTGCACTCTGACCAAAATGTAATTTTTTTATGATAGAGGCTCTTTAAATTTACTTCTGTTTTCCAGCTGGCTCCTGGGTTAGTGCTTTTCCTCGAGTAGATGCGAATGACAGAAACTAACTCCTGAGTAGTCTCCCATTAAAGAGTCATTCTAATTGATCACCTGTAGATAATCTAGAAGGTGATCCTTCAAATTTAAACACTGAACTCAGTCTTAGTTAAGTGTATCCTTTAATAGCTCTTCATTGCTTTCCATAGAGAACTCAGAACATCTTGGGATTGAAAAAGCATTAACAGTGTAGCTTCAGATGAATTTAGGCATTTTTTTTCCTGGCCTTCACATCTGTTTCAGTTATTGACATTTGTATAGTAAACTACTCCACAATTTTATGACATAAAACTATACCATGTTATTGGGCTCACAGTTTTTGTGTGTGTGCATCAGGAGTTTAGGGGGTGATCAGCATGGCCCATTTCTCTTTGGTGCATGATGAACAGTCTCTGGGAAGATGCCTTAAGCAGATAGAGAGATCTGGAATGGAATGACTCACATTTTTCAGTCTGACTTTCATCTGATTTTCTCTCTATCGCTCTCTCTCTCTCTTTTCTTTTCTTTTTTCTTTTTTTTTTTTTTTTGGAAAAGGCAGAGAGAGAGGGAGGGAACTAGAAAGAGTGAGAGAGAGAGAGAGAGAGAGAGAATCTTCCTTCTGCTGGCTCACTCTCCAAATGTCTGCTGCAACCGGGTTTGAGCCAGGCTGAAGCCAAAATCCAGGAACTCAGTCCTGGTTTCCCATGTGGGTGGCAGAGATCCAGATACTTGAACCATCATCTGCTGCCTCCCACAGTGCACATCAGCAGGAAATGATATCAGAAGTGGAGCCAAGACACAAGCCCCTATCTGCCCCAGATAATGATTCGTTTTCATGTGAACTTTGCCAGGAAATGACCAGGATGGCTTCCCAGCTCATATCTCTGGCACTTAAACTGGGATGCCTAGAATGGCTATGGCCTGGTTGTTTTAGCCCATGAAAGCCAGACTGAAAAATATGAATCATTCCAGTGGGAGAGAGTCCCACTGTTTGAGGCATCTCCCTGTCTCTGTGTTTTTCTGTCCTTTGTCTTTCTATCTGTATCCATCTCCCCTTTCTGTTGATCTCTCTCTCACTCACTCTCACTCTCACTCATGCACTCTGGCTGTTATTGTAGGAAGATTGAGGAGAGAGATTGGTAGGACCAATCTGGTTTTAAAGGCAGGAGAATTAGGCTCCACTTCTCAGTTGAAGGAGAACAAATATATCTGTGGCCGTGTTTATGCCAACACAGTATTGTTTTTCTGTTTTGCTTTGTTTTTACTTCAGCCACACAGAATTGAAAAACTGTGTGATCCTTAGTACTCACTTTGCTCTTTGCTATGCTACAGATACTGTCCCTGTGCTTTCTTCATCAAGATAGATCTTTCCTATTCTTGCTGACACAGATCAAAAGGTTTTTCATAACTGTTACTCTATCTCATCTGGGTTAGATATCACTTTCATAGGTTTGCACAACATCCTCCTGTAGAGCTTGTTATGTCTAAAACATGAATATTTATCTGACACTGTCACTGCATTGTGAACTTGTGGGTAGACACTGTGTTGTAGATATCTCAGATAACCACAGAGTGGCTCTGATCTGGTACAATTCGAAAGCAAGTACCTGCTGTGGAGTCCACTGAATACTTTCACTCACTTTGGGACCCACTGTGGCATCCTTGTAAATGTCCCTGGGGCTGCTCACTGCTGGTGACCAGTCAGTGCAGTAAGAGCTAGAGCCAGGCCACTTCTGCCTAACAGTGCCTTCTCATGGACATTCTTTGTTCTAGAGCACACTCTCTGCCTTCTCCCTGCAGTCTCCTAATTTCCCTTTCAGTTTTCCTCTTCTCCATCATCTTTCACAGTCATTGGACCTGCATCAAGGATTGCAAGCTCTTCCTGCCTTCAGCTTCCATTTTCCTTCATCTTTCCCTATTGTTTCTCCCAAGACATTTCTTGCCTTTCTTACACCACCTTTCAATCCACATCTCAGAGGATCAGAACTGTATACTAGTACCTAGCCCTATTCCTAGAACCACAGGAGAGCTCAGTGGATGCTCTTGATAAAAATAGACAAGTGACTGGACATGTACATGCACAGTCCGAGGAAGTACAGAGCTCCTGTAAACCAAAGGAACTTAACAGGGCTGATAGCATGCCCAGATGTTTCGACCTACATGATACTTTTGTACATAAAGCCTCTGTTCATATCCCATATGTCTAAAATTATATTGAATTTACATGAGCCTCCTGTAAACCTTCCTCTTTGGTAAAATGATAAATGATGCTTTTTATGAAGTCTTATAATCTATATTTCTAGGTAGACATTGTATATTCTTTAAAAAGGGCTAAATGCATCTTCATTTTTATTTATACAAATTTGTAATTATTTTCCACATTTTGACAATGAGGAGTAGTAGCTGCATTTGTAATATATGATTTCACTAACTTATATTAGGAAAAATGTTATACTTGGCAGTCAGAAATACCAGGTTGTGAAAGTATAAATGTTTCCTGGTTTGTGAGATCAATTATGTACATTTTCCCTATATAGACATTTTTATTCTATATCAAACCAATTCTAAATATAATCTTAATTTAAAGCTATCTGACAGATTTATAATTTTGTTTGCCAAAGTGAGTGATATGCTATATTGCAAACATTCACTAGCTTCTGTGGAAACTTCCTGAAGAGATAAGGTCATTGATTTCTTCTTTCCAAAAGTTTTATTAATTAAATTTAAAAACTCTCTGTTATCTTTGTAGATGTCCCATTTCATCACTCTTACCTCATTTTGGAATAAAACATTAAATGTTAGAAGCGAAGTGATAAGGTAAACTAAGAGGCTGAGAAATAGAGATGGGAATCTTAAATAATCCTATTGAAAAATATTTCCAAAGATTCAGAAAGAATATTTACAAGTGCCCTTTCTATTTATCCTACTTTTCCTGATAGGTGAAATTAGACCCGGAGAACTGAACATCTTCATGATTTTCCACATCAGTGGAAATTCTTCCTCCCTGTCCTCTTTCTGCATGAGCTGCTGTGACTTGAAGTGCTACAAATTTAGATGACGTGTTTTAGTTCCTTGCTATTTACCCCATTTGATTCTTATTTAAAAGTTCACTTGATTATTTGGAAAACTATTACCCCTCCACTTGACTCCCTTCTCCACTACTTTTCCACAAGCCAAATGATTTTTGATTTGAATGAATTAATGCATACTAAAGTTGAACTTGAGAACAGATTAAGATAATTGGACACATATTGAGTTGCTGCAAAATGGGTGATTATGGTGGTTTAAATATTAATTATTAGGGGCCTCCCTGTGGCTTAGTGGGCTGAGCCTCCACCTGCAGTGCCGGCATCCCATATGGGCGCTGGTTCATATGTCCTGGCTGCTCCTCTTCTGATCCAGCTTTTTGCTAGGGTCTGGGAAAGCAGTGGAAGAGGACCCTAGTTTTTGAGCCCCTGAACCCACATGGGAGATCTAGAGGAAGCTCCTGGCTCCTGGCTTGTGATCAGCTCAGCTCAGGCTGTTGTAGCCACTGGGGAAGTGAACCAGCGGATGGAAGATCTTTCTTTCTTTCTCCCTCCCCTCTGTCTGTAGCTTGCTTCTCAAATAAACAAATTCTTTATAAAAGATAAATAAATATTAGTTATCATAGTCCTAATTTGACCATTGAATTTTTCATTTTTAGTTTTTGTTATTTCATTTTTTTCTACAATCATTTTATTTGACGTTTTATTGCTTCAATCTTTGTGGCTTTCAAAACTTTTAGCTTAGTTGTGCCATCATCTTTTGATATCTAGAATTATAGAAGATAGTGCCTAATGTATTTGATGAATAAAGTTGATGAATAAAGGGAATATGACAAAAATAACATTATATTTATGTTTACCAACCTGTGAGAATATAAATAAGTGAGTAAAGCTAAGGCATATATGGAGAAATCAAGTTGTCATTTCTTTGAAGACTTTAAAATATTTGTGTAAATTTAAAGTGTTTTTTGTAGAATTTTCTTTTATTACCTAAGAATTTCGTATCTCCAAGGCTGGTTGACTTTGTGAGATATGTCTTATAATTCCTATGGTGTTAGAGCCTTGCTCATCAGTCTTGCTGTATGAAAGTGACCTATTCTCTGATTTATATACAACTTTGCCTTTACTCTCTCTGTGTTAAGCAGTTTGGGGTGTGTGCATGCATGCACATGTGTGTATAGTGACAAAAAAGACACATCAGATTAGAGTAACAACATTGGTGTTATTCCTTTCACAAGGATTGTGTAAGTTTTCCCTTTTATTTTCTATAAGATGGATTCCAGTATGAAATTATTAGAAGAGGAGGCACATATTTATTACTTAAATCTTCCAACAACAAAGAAAAAACAGATTTTGACTTTTGATTATAATTTTCATAATGTAATATTACTTATATGAAGAAAGTACAAATGGAAATATAAAGGATGGAATATACAATGATTAAAGGGATATTAAATAAAAATCATGTAATACTTTGATCAGATATGATAGCTTAGTTTTGCTTAACCTCTTTTATACTTACATTTTTGTAAAAATATTAAGATGTAGCTTGCTTCTCTCTTTTCATTAGGGAAACTTCAATATGTTCATACGACTCCTGGGTATAATTAGATTAAATGACACAAGAAACCTTCATGGATTTAGTTTATACAGAGTCAATATACCTAGATGTTCACTTTTTTTTTCTTAATGCTACCTTTCTTGATTAGAACAGTAGGGGGTTCCATGAAGAATGATTCAGAGGTTATTACTGTAAATTATATTCTACATTTAGATTACTTTCAAAACAAAGTAATGAATATGTATTATCCTTAGCTTGTAGTTGCAACGTTCATATTTCTCAATCTTTCAGTGCTCATCAAACAACAAATATTTGTCAGGTGTTCCTTCTGTGCACAGACCCATGCCAAATTCTAGGAGGCCACACACAACACATAAATAAACAATGCAAATTATCTTTCACTAATGTGCTTTGGTTTTACATAGATAGTTAAACCGTAATATGTTTTCACAAAAAAATTACAAACTCAATCTTATTAATTAATAGGAATGGATATATATAAATATTAATATTTATAGGTTTATATGTATTCATAAGTGCATACAATTAACTGTGTAATATTATATGTGAATATATAAATATAAATGAAAATATAAATAAATTATATATTTTTTCAGTGTAATACAAAATTCTCTAGGTGTAAAAACTTGAATCCCTTTTTGTTAATTTTTCCATCAATTAATAGGCATGATTTTGCCATTTCATGAGTTGCAAAAATTAGGCAATTCAGTTCAAATAATACATGTCATTATGTTCACTAACATTTAGAGAAGCATTGGATTTTGACTTTGGGAATTAAATTATAGATTAAAATGGCTCATGAAATTCTGTCCTTTAAACAATGTTATACAATATTTTCTTAGAAAACTTTTTTACTATCATTTTAAATTTTTTCTATAAAATATGAATTTACTTTTCTGAGAATCCCTTTACTTTCGCTCTGGCCTCATACCCCTTGAGAGCCCATAGTGAATTTCAGCCTAAAGGAATTCTTTTTCTTCATATGGCATGGTCATCAGCATGTTATGAAATACAAAGACAAGACAATTTATTCTCTGCCATCCCAGGATCTCCCTTCTATCAGTTATTTCAATTTTTTGCTCAGTATGCAATGCCTAGATAGGAAGGCATTGTATTTTATGAGTTAAGGAAGTCAATCTATTCACTCTGTAGTTTTGTATTGAAACTATTGATGGACTCGATTATTATATTTCCTCTGGTATTTAATCTAATATTTAAAAATATTTGTGTATTTTTAAAAATTTATTTATTTAAATGGAAAATATTTCTTTTATTTCATATATACAGTTTTAAGAATATATTGATACTTTTTAAAAAAAACTATTTATTTATTTGAGAGGTAGACTTACAGACAATGAGAAAGAGAGACAGAAAGGTCTTCCGTCCGTGGTTCACTCCCCAAATCGTTGCTATGACAAAACAGAGCTGCGCCGATCCGAAGCCAGGAGCCAGGAGCTTCTTCCTGGTCTCCCACATGGGTACAGGGGCCCAAGGACTTGGACCATCTTCCATTGCTTTTCCAGGCCACAGCAGAGAGCTGGATCGGAAGAGGAGAAGCCAGAACTAGAACTGGTGCCCATATGGGATGCCAGTGTCCCAGGCAGAGGATTAACCCACTTTACCATGGCACCAGCCCCAAACATAGTGATACTTTCCACACTTTGCTCCCTCCCTTTCTAACTTCCACCATCCCTCCTCCTTCCATTTTGCTTTTAATTTTTTCACTGGCACACTTTCAATTTACTGTGTAATCACAAGCTTAATCCTAAACTAAATAAAGGAATCAAGAAGCAGTAAGTAGAAAAACTACTGTTCCTCAGGAGTATGGACAAGGGCAGTAAATTATAATCAAATCTCAAATTGTCAGCTTCACTCATATGCATTACATTTGTTTTGTACTTTCAGTATTAGTTAATACAAATCAGAGAAGACATATATTTGTCTTTTTGAGACTGACTTATTTCACTAAGCCTAATGGTCCCCAATTGCATCCATTTGGTTGTGAAAGAAAGAATTTCATTCTTTTTATGGCTGAGTAGTATTCCATCATATGTATATATAACCACATTTTCATTTTTTGGACAGGCAGAGTGGACAGAGAGACAGACAGAGAGAAAGGTCTTCCTTTGCCTTTGGTTCACCCTCCAATGGCTGCCGCGGCCGGCACGCTGCGGCCAGCGCACCGTGCTGATCCGATGGCAGGAGCCAGGTGCTTATCCTGGTCTCCCATGGGGTGCAGGGCCCAAGCACTTGGGCCATCCTCCACTGCACTCCCTGGCCACAGCAGAGAGCTGGCCTGGAAGAGGGGTAACCGGGACAGAATCCGGTGTCCCAACCAGGACTAGAACCCGGTGTGCCAGCGCCGCAAGGCGGAGGATTAGCCTAGTGAGCCACGGGGCCGGCCAACCACATTTTTTAATCCAGTCATCAGTTGATGGACATTTGGGTTGATTCCATATCTTAATTACTGTGATTTAACTGCTATAAACATGGAGGGACAGATAACTCTTTCGAATGCTGATTTCATTTCCTTTGGGTAAATTCCCAGGGGTGGGATGGCTGGGTCATATAGTAGATATATTTTCAGATTTCTGATGAATCTCCAGACTGTCTTCCATAATGGTTATACTAATTTACATTCCCACAAATAGTGTATCTGTGTACATTTTCTCCACCACCCCCCCAACCCCGGCATTTGTTATTTTTAAATTTTTTTGGTGATAGCCATTCTAACAGGTTGAGATGAAACCTCTTTGAGGTGTTTCTTTGGACTTCCCTGAAGGCTAGTGATTCTGAACATCTTTTCAAGTGTCAGTTGGCTATCTGCATTTCATTCTTTGAAAAATGCCTTTTCAAATCCCTAGCCCATTTCTTAATTGGATTGTTTGTTTTGTTGTTGTTGAGTTTCTTGAGCTCCTTATATGTTCTGGATATTAATCTTTTATCAGATGTATAGTTTCCAAAAATTGTATTTTAACTAAATTTATAAAAATCAAAGTTCTCAGAAGATAATCTATTTCAGTCCATAAATAGTCCGTGTCCTTCAGGAATTAAATTAGAACACAATATGAGTGCTATCAATTTGTGATGAGTTTTTATTCTCATCTATTCCTACTTAGCCTCTTGTTTAAGAAAACAGACTCTATAGTTTCCATGGATTTGTATCCTAGATCTACTACTACATAGTTCTGTTATCTTGAGCAACATTTTTAACATCTCCATGACTCTCTTTATTTTATAAAAATGTTTTTTCATGTATTTTTTATTAAACTTTTATTTAATATAAATTTCCAAAGTACAGCTTATGGGTTACAATGGCTTCCCCCTCCCAAAACTTCCCTCCCACCCACAACCCTCCCCTTTCCTGCTCCCTCTCCCCTTCCAATCACATCATGATTCATTTTCAATTCTCTTTATATACAAAAGATCAGTTTAGTATATATTAGGTAGCGATTTCAACAGTTTGCCCCCATATAGCAACACAAAGTGAAAAAAAATACTGTTGGAGTACTAGTTATAGCATTAAATAAGAGTGTACAGCACATTAAAGACAGGGATCTTACATAATATTTTTTTAAATTAATTAATTTTCTATGCCATTTCCAATTTAACACCAGGTTTTTGTTTTTTTTCATTTCCAATTATCTTTATATAAAGAAGATCGATTCAGTATATAATTAGTAAAGATCTCATCAGTTTGTACCCACGCAGAAACACAAAGTGTAAAAATACTGTTTCAGTACTAGTTTTTTCATGTATTTTAGAAGAAGGAAAAGAGAGGGAGTGAGAAAGAGGAAGAAAGAGAAACAGCGAGAGAAACATAGTAAGAAAACTATGTTTTCCATTGGTACATTTCTCAAATGTCCACAACCGCCTTGGACTGGTCCAAATACTTGTGTGCTTATTTCACTTGTGAAGTCCAATGGATTTTCACTGGTTAGGAAAAATGCATAGGAGAATAGGTATCCAAATGCTGCTGGTATTTGCATATCTTCTTTAGACTCTCAGTTAAAGGCATTGAAGTCCTCCAGATGTCGACAGAAATGCTACCTAATATATATTGAAAAAATCTTTTGAGCTCCGTCAGTACAAAATAAGCAGATTAAAACAATTCAGTACGATTCTGGAACTGGCAAATTTTCAGGCATAATGTGTACTCTTCAGCACATAAAATAGCACGCATTTAACATTTAACATCAAATTGTGGGAAATATTATTCATATGTTATAAGACTAAAATGATGTTAGAATATTAAATATTTAAAAGCAGGCATCCATTTCATATTTTGATTTTTTTAAAGCATATAATTTATTTCTTGAAATATATTGGGCTATGAAATAAGTATGTGAACATACTTATTTTTTATTTTTTAAAATATTTATTTATTTGAGAGATGGAATTACAGAAGTCACACAGAAAATATTTGCAGAATAAATAAAAATTCTTGAGATTGGAATTAATGATGTCATAAAGCATAGCTGCTCCTAATTAAGACAACCCGCATAAAGGATTGTGATGCCAGGTTTTACCAAGTACTGAGGCTTAACATTAGGTAAATGTACATCTAAATTGTTTTCACAACAAGAAAAGCTGCATTAACACCTTTGAGAGTATTTTCTAATACAATATTTCTATAATCATCGTGTACTCTTAAGATACATTGTGTGTGTTGGGTAGTCCTTGAGTCATGTGGTAGTCATTCTTTGAATTCCTCCTTCATCACTTTGTGATAAATAACAGATTTATGAAGTGTAAACAGACATACACAACTGTTTTCAATAATCTAGATATTTTAAAACTGTATTTTAGTATATATTTTTATTGGTAAAGTTCCAAAACAGATTTGCAAGGTCAAAGATGTTCAATTTGAACAGAGTGTTATGTTCTATCATTTCTTCATATTTACTTAAAGCCTCAAAGAAACTTATTACTTTTCCTCTCAAGTATAGTTATTTTTTCTCTTAAGATGTTGATCATTTTAGATCTCTCATACAGGTTTCTACAAGTACTCTATGAAATGTGGTCATGTGCTCTGCTAGTTAATATATGTAAAAGTAATGTAATGTAATATTTTTTAAAATAATACTTTGCGCTTAGTTTCTCAATTTCATATTCATGAAATGATCTGACATTCTGGCTACTACATGTGTTACTCAGTTTCTACCCACAAGAATTCCTGCGTATTTCATTTTCTCTGATCACTGCCAGAGTCACAGCTGTCTTGTGTTATCAGGAGAGGGGTTTCATACTGACGGATATTCAGAAGGTGAAATTTCTGCTGTGAGAAATGAAGAGTACTCATATTGCCTATCAGAAGAAGATGTGGTTTTCAGATCGTTCTTAATTAGGATCTATTGGCATTCTGCTTCCATAGGTTATGATTATTTTTTCTAAGTATTCATGCATTGGTCAGAAGCTCTTTAGGCTATTTAAAGGTAGAGACATTAGAAAAAATGGCACATTTAATGCAGCACCCATATATTTGTGTAGAAAGGTATGTTTGAAGAATACTGTTCTCTAGCCAATAAATTCAAGCTGATTTAACATAAGGTAAATAATACTTAACTCTAATATATCCTCAGTCTACGCCTCTTTTTCTACTTTCAATCAGTGGGATTTAATGTTAGCATTATAAAGAGGATAAAATTAAATCCATTTATAGAAATAAAGTATGTTACTACAATTCTTTCTTGCAGTTGTGAGCAAAATGTTAATAGATTTGAAAATAGCTAAAGGATGCTACTGAGCAACAAGTAGACACACAATACTACTGAGACTGATATCAAATGTGCACTTGAATTTAGCTTTTATATCTGTCTCTCAAAAAAAAGAAAAACCCTGATTTTTAGAACTTGTCAGTTTTGCTCTACAAACTTTCATTTTAGATGACAACAAATTACTGGCAAGAAATCACTGAATGTGTAGTTGGAAATAGCTCTGCACAAACTATTGGAAGCTGGAGTCAGCTGCTCTAAAACAACGCCAGATCTAAATAAACCTATGCAAAATTACTCGTTCAAGGAAACGTGATGTTTATTTCTTGCTGTGTAAAGTTAAATAAAACATATTTGGCTAGCTTAAAATAATTAGTTTTCCAGAGATTAGGTACAAAGATAATTTGGCTAGCGTTTAGGCTCCCAAAAGATAAAATTAAATAAAACATAATTGTTTTTACTCAGCATTTATAGTCTCCCTCTTCTTTATATTTTATTCTATTAAATCAAGGTCCTATGCTGGTAATTTTCATGTTAAAAAGTCATTATTTACTATAACACAAAAGGGCATACTAATTCCCTCGCCTGAATATGTCTCATTATTTAATGAGCAGAGCTGTACTAGGCAAAACTGTTGCCCCGTCACTGCTACACCCACATAAAAGAGGATACTGGAAAGTTTATTACTCAAATAAAGATTTCTGGAGAAATAGTGATAGGATTTAGAATCTAGATCAACTTTAGCTTGAGAAGTGTAGGAAAGAAGACAATTGTCTTCTTATAAGCTTGGGGGATGGTGTATAGATTTCTGCACATGGTTTTAAAAGTTTCCAAATCCAGGCGTTAAACTTAAATGCTGGTAACAGTAAAACATAAAATCAAGTCATGCTAGTATATGAAAGAATGAACTTTAAAAATATGCATATAAGATGCAAACAATGGAATGAAATGAATTAGATTGACAGAGCTGACAAATCATTATATTAAATATGACTTCACTTGCCCACACTCCCTCTCTTCTTTCTCCTCTCTCTCTTATTCCCATTCTTAAGCAAACTAAAAGTGAGCTTTGTAAAAGTTTATACTCATAAGATTACCCCCTATAGTAAGTAAAAGTTCAACAAATAATATGAAGAAAAAAGCATTTTTCTTGATAGTAGAGAAAAGGTCTGTAAACAATCATTGAATCTCAGAATGGCAATTTCATCCCAATACATTACATTTTAGGTACTCTATTAGTTACCACAGATTAGGGAAAACATATGGTATTTGTCTTTTTGTCCATTGATGGGAATGTAAACTAGTATAACCATTTTTTAAAAGATTTTATTTATTTATTTGAGACGTAGAGTTACAGACAGTGAGGGAGAGACAGAGAGAAAGGTCTTCCTTCCGTTGGTTGACTCCCCAAATGTCCACAACGGCTGGAGCTGCACTGATCCAAAGCCAGGAGCCAGGTGCTTCTTCTTGGTCTCCCATGCTGGTGCAGGGCCCCAAGCACCTGGATTATCTTCTACTGCTTTCCCAGGCCACAGCTGAGAGCTGGATTGGAAGAGGAGCAGCTTGACTAGAACTGGCACCCATATGGGATTCCAGCACCACAGGTGGAGGACTAACCAACCCACTGTGCCATGGCGCCAGCCCCAGTATAACCATTATTGAACACAGGATGGAGATTCTTAAGAAATATGAACATAGATCTACAATATGACCCAGCCATTCCACTCTTGGGAATTTATGCAAAGGAAATGAAATCAGCATATGAAAAAGTTATATGTATCCCCCATGTTTATTGCAGCTCAACTCACAATAGCTAAGATATGCAATCAATGCAGATGTCCACCAATTAATGACTGGATAAAGAAATTGTGCTATGCACATACAATGTAGAATACTACTCAGCTGTAAAAAAACAAAGAAATCCTGTCTTTCACAATGAATTGGATGCAATAGGAGATCATAACTCTTATTGTAATAAGCCAATCCCCAAAAAGACAAATATTGTACATTTTTTGACTTGTGATAAATAATAAACAGAGTACTAAAAATGTTATGTATATGACTGAAGTTGACAATTTTGAGATTTGATTATTATTTATAGCCCTTGTAACAGTGTTTTTTTACATACTTGTTGAATTATTTATTTACTGGATGATTAAGTTTATGAATATAAAATAAATTGAAAGAAGTCATTGCAAAAATTAAAAGAAAAAATAGGAAAGGAAGGGGGGCAGTGAAATGAGAGGAGGGAGGAAACATAGGGTGGGAAATATCATTATTTTCTTACAACTTCATATATGAAATACATGAAATTTGTTCCCTTTATATAAACTAAAAATTTAAAGAAAATTAAAACAATAGGAAATACAAGTGTGGCAGTGGGAGTCAATACAATCTTTTAAAATAATGACATTTGACATAAATTCACTATTTAATGGAAATCTCTAATTAAATTTAAAATCATTTTAAATTCCAGATGAAAAATATGAGATACCATTTATGTATAACTTAACTAATAGTTTAATTTGTGTTTTGATTTATATTATTTTAAAGGTAGCTATTCAATAATCACTACTCTAGCATTGATGGAGTATCTTCTGTGTGCCAGGCATACAGCTATGTTTTGGGACTAATAAATAAGTTCTAGTCAGTGACTCCAAAGAGCTCATTACTGGCTCAGGTATTAGAATACACACATGTAACCTGTCATCTTAAATAAGACTTATATATATAAGTCATATAAAAAAAGCACTACAGAAGCACTGCCCCATGAAACCTATTGCAAGATGTGCATGAAATTTTAAATTTTCTAATGCTTTAATTTGTAAACTATAATGTAAATAGAATAAATAAATTTTAAAAATTGATTATTCTAGCCCAAATATCTATACTATTTACATTTCATCATGTAATTATTTTTCATTAATAATCATTTCATTTGAAAGGCAGAGAGAATGGACCGGTGCCGTGGCTCACTAGGCTAATCCTCTGCCTTGTGGCGCCGGCACACCGGGTTCTAGTCCCGGTCGGGGCGCCGGATTCTATCCCGGTTGCCCCTCTTCCAGGCCAGCTCTCTGCTGTGGCCAGGGAGTGCAGTGGAGGATGGCCCAAGTGCTTGGGCCCTGCACCACATGGGAGACCAGGAGAAGCACCTGGCTCCTGCCATTGGATCAGCGCGGTGCGCCGGCCGCAGCACGCCTACCGCGGTGGCCATTGGAGGGTGAACCAACGACAAAAGGAAGACCTTTCTCTCTGTCTCTCTCTCACTGTCCACTCTGCCTATCAAAAAAATAAAAAAATTAAAAAATTTTAAAAAAAGAAAGGCAGAGAGAAGCAGACAGACAGAGATTTTTTACCTGAAATACCTGCAAGAGCTGGGCCTTGGCCAGATTAAAATCGAAGTCTCAGAACTCATCTAGGTATCCCTTGTTGGTGAAATGGATCCAAGTACATGAGGCTTCACCTGCTGCCTTCCAGGGTTCACAATAGCAGGAAACTGGAATTCAAACTGGAGCCCAGGACTCAAACCCAGGTACTCAGAAATGGAATGTGGGCATCCCAATTTGCAGCATCTTAACCACTCTACCAAACACCTGCCCATGGTTATTTATTTATATTTTGACAGGCAGAGTGGACAGTGAGAGAGGGACAGAGAGAAAGGTCTTCCTTTACCGTTGGTTCACCCTCCAATGGCCGCCGCAGTAGGCGCGCTGCGACCGGCGCACTGCGCTGATCCAATGGCAGGAGCCAGGTGCTTCTCCTGGTCTCCCATGCGGGTGCAGGACCCAAGGACTTGGGCCATCCTGGGGCCACAGCAGAGAGCTGGACTGGAAGAGGGGCAACTGGGACAGAATCTGGCACCTTGACCGGGAGTAGAACCCCAGGTTGCCGGCGCCACAGACAGAGGATTAGCCTGTTGAGCCGTGGCGCCGGCCTTGCCCATGGTTATTGAACTTGAGTCCTGCTACTGTGCACCCAAGGAGGGCAGCAGCTGATGACTCAACTAATTTTGTTCCTTCCACCCAAATGGGAGGCCTGTAGGGAGTACCTGGCTCTTGGCTTCCCTAGTCCAGGGTTGAAATCTAGATTAAAAGAGAACTAAGAGTAGCCTGGCTAATGAATGTGAAGGAAAGAATTTTTGGCAATGTTGACAGTTGGTTCCTGTTTGTTGTTGAATAGTACTGTATGGTGTGAATGTACCACGTCTTTTCTAACCACCTATTTGATTGATTTCTTGTTGGTACCAGTTTTGACTGCTAGGAATAAGATGATATAAGCATCTATATAAAGAGTTTTTAAAAGCTTTTTTTTTTTTCTGATTTTTTTTTTTTTTTTTTTTTTTATCAAGCAGAGTTAGTGAGAGAGAGAGAGAGACAGAACGGTCTTCCTTCCGTTGGTTCACCCCCCATATGGCTGCTACGGCCAGCACGCTGTGCTGATCTGAAGCCAGGAGCCAGGTACTTCTTCCTGGTCTCCCATGTGGGTGCAGGGCCCAAGCACTTGGGCCATCCTCCACTGCACTCCTGGGCCACAGCAGAGAGCTGGATTGGAAGAGGAGCAACTGGGACAGAATCTGGTGCCCCAACCGGGACTAGAACCCAGGGTGCCATTGCCGCAGGCGGAGGATTAGCCTAGTGAGCTACGGTGCTTGCCTAAAAGCTTTTTTAAAAAATGTTTTTAATTTTTTAAAATTTCTTAAAATTGTATTTAAGAGGAAGAGAGGGTGAGCTACACACACACACATGCATGTGCACACACACACAGAAGAAACAGGTAGGCAGCGGTCCTATCTACTGGTTCACTCCCCAGATGCCTGCAATCATTAGGACTGGAACCAGGTCAAAGATGGGATCCAGGAAATTATTCCAGGACTCCAACATAGGAGGCAGGAACTCAACGACTAGAATCATCTCCACTGCCTCCCAGAATGTGTATTAGTGGGAAGTCAGGATCTAGAGTTGGCAAACAAACTCAGGTACTCAATGTGGGATGCAGATATCTTAACCATTACCCCCCTAACGTAAGTTTTCATCCTGTGTGATTAATTACCAGAAGTATAGTTCCTGGATTACTTGTTAATTGCTTGGTTAGTTTTTTGAAAACTTGTCAGCCATTATCTGGAAAAGCCATTTTAAAGTGCCACTCAGGGCTGGTGCCTTAGTGCAGCGGGTTAAAGCCCTGGCCTGAAGCGCCAGCATCCCATATGGGCACTGGTTCTAGTCCAGGCTGCTCCTTTCCCAATCCAGCTCTCTGCTGTGGCCTGGGAGGGCAGTGCAAGACGGCCCAAGTCCTTGGGCCCCTGCACCCACGTGGGAGACCTGGAGGAGGCTCCTGGCTTCAGATCAGCGCAGCTCCAGACACTGTGGCCATCTGGGTAGTGAACCAGCAGATGGAGGATCTCTCTCTCTCTGTCTCTTCCCCTCTCTCTGTCTTTCAAATAAATAAAATAAATCTTTAAAAAAAAATAAATAAATTGCCACTAACAATATGTGCATGATACAGTTTATCTGCATTATCACCAGGATTTGGAGTTGCCACTGTGTTTTTTTGTTCCTCTTTTTTTTTTTTTTTCTGACAGGCAGAGTTAGAGAGAGAGAGAGAGAAAGAGAGAGAGAGAGAGAGAGAGAGAAAGAGAGAGAGAGAGAGAGAGAGAGAAAGGTCTTCCTTTTTCCATTGGTTCGGCCACTTTCACCCACCCAAGTGGCCGCTACAGCCGTTGTGTTGCCCGCTGGTGTGCTGTGCTGATCCGAAGCCCGGAGCCAGGTGCTTCTCCCGGTCTCCCATGCGGGTGCAGGGCCCAAGCACTTGGGCCATCCTCCACTGCACTCCTGGGCCACAGCAGAGAGCTGGACTGGAAGAGGAGCAACTGGGACAGAATCTGGCTCCCCGACCGGGACTAGAACCCGGTGTCCTGGCACCGCAGGTGGAGGATTAGCCTTTGAGCCGCGGTGCCGGCCTCTGTTTCCTCTTAACCATTGTCCTAAGTGTGTAGTTGTATCTCATTATAGGTTTAATTTCTATCCCTCATAGCTGATGATACTGACATCTTTTCATTTGCACATTTCCCCTCTGTATATCATGTTTTTGGTTCATTTTATCATTGGGTTTTTAAAAAATCACAGTTGAATTGGATATCTTTACCTATTTTGAATATACTGGGTTTTTACAAAAGTTTATCTTTGAGATCTTAAAAGATTTGTTACATTAATTCTTTCATTTTAATACTAGCAGTGGTGAAAGTAGGTTTGTAGATAAACAATTTCTTTTGTCTTGGTTTTTCAGGATGATACAGACTGTCATAACCAAGAAAATTTGTTAAAAATATCTAGTTACTATTAGGTAATGCAATTACTATTCGGTTTATTCGGACTTTTGTGTTATTCATTTCCGTTACTATTCTGTTTCTTACCTACTAAAATTATCTGTGGGAATCCAATTTTGGTAAGAATGTAGAAGAATAAATCATGGTTGGAGAGTGAATCAAAGTCTTCAGACCTTGACTGCAATTCATTGGCCTCAGGTTTCTCAGTTATCTAAAAGGGTATTATAGAATTCCCAAGTTAAATAGACTAAATATGTTTTAGATGCTAACATAATGAAAACTACTAGGGTTCAAATACTCAAAATATTTAATATTTTTAAAATTTATGTTGTGATTTTTTTTTTCTGCAGATAAAACAAGCAAACAATAACAAAGCTGATGTTGGTCAATTCACAAGTAAAATATTCTCTTATGGAACATGCTTCAGGTTGATTATAAAATTTGACTCACCAGTTTTCATAAATTTTTCATCTCTTACTTACTTCTGCCGTCCTTTTGAACTACCTTTTTTTTTCTCTCTTTATTTATATCCTTTGTATCCTTCAATATCCTTAATAGTCCTTTAGCTGATTAATTTATCTTTATTCCTGTAATATTTCTTTGCAAGTTTCACTTATTTCTATAATCTATACTCACTATGCAGGTAATCATCAATTTTTAGTGCCATTTTAAATTTGACTGTTTATAGTTGGCAGCAATTTATATATGAAATTACAAGGGAGCAGTTATTAAAATGCATAGCCTATGTGATAAAATTCCTAAATATCTGAAATCAGTATTCCCTAGAATGAATTATCTTCTGATTATATTAAATTCTGGTTAAGTTGCAGTCACAAAGTACTAAATATCAAATATTATGAATCCCAAGGCATCTGGTCAAATACTACTATAAAAGATTTTATTACCTCTGGTCCTTCTTCTCCTTAATAGATTATAAAATTTATAGAGAAGTGTAGAGTAATATAAACTAGCAGCTCTATGATTTGGGGATGTTGTGAATCAAGGAGGGAAGAAATCCTTTTACATTTGTTGCACAGCATAGAAGGGGAAATTAGGCATGTTGAATGGTTAAAAAAGCATGCATAAAGCAAGGCCTGCAGAGACTAAAAAGTAGGGAGAATACAAGTAAATATCCAAATGAGTAAAATTTTAAAAATCATCCTTTGCAGGAGCATAAAGATGTATATAGATTTAATTTGGATGTTACTCAGTAACTTAGAAATCTGAATTCCTACAATATAAGCAAATGAACACATGGGTATATTTTGAGATACTTTTTAAAGGATTCAAAATGCTGAGTAATGAGAAATAATTTATAAAATTTTAGGTGTTACTGGGTTGTTTAAATATAAGAAAAATGGACACACTTGGATACTGATATACACATGTGAAATGGCTTGAATTGCATGGCAGCTATTTTTGTGTGTTTTTTAAGATCTCAGAACCTCTTTTTATTTTGAAAAGTAATTGAGGATCTCAAAGAAGTCTTCTTTATGTGTGCTATATGTAAAAATATTAACTGGAGGCTGGCGCCGTGGCTCAACAGGCTAATCCTCCGCCTTGCGGCGCCGGCACACTGGGTTCTAGTCCCGGTCGGGGCACCGATCCTGTCCCGGTTGCCCCTCTTCCAGGCCAGCTCTCTGCTGTGGCCAGGGAGTGCAGTGGAGGATGGCCCAAGTCCTTGGGCCCTGCACCCCATGGGAGACCAGGAGAAGCACCTGGCTCCTGCCATCGGAACAGCGCGGTGCGCTGGCCGCAGCGCACTACCGCGGCGGCCATTAGAGGGTGAACCAACGGCAAAGGAAGACCTTTCTCTCTGTCTCTCTCTCTCTCTCACTGTCCACTCTGCCTGTCAAAAAAAAAAAAAAATATTAACTAGATAAGAAACTTAAAATAAGTTAAACAGTAAATAATTTAAATTTAACTTTAAGACTATTATTCTTAGATTGTATACCAAAACTCATCACTGTAGTGATTTCTTAAAAGTGTTCACAATGAGGAATCTGAAATCACATGTAAAAATGGTTCACATTATGTTTTGTTAGAATTTAATCTTCAGTGTTGTAATTTAAATCAGTCTTTTTCCTTTGAATATCTTTGTGACATCTTTTATCAATCAACTAGAGAATATTGGTCACTTATTTATATTGAATTTTCATATTTTTAAATAATGGATTATGTAAAAACATCACGCATCATCGATCCTTAGGAACTTGTCACTAACATTCTTTAGAGAATGGAAATGGGAAAGATAAATATCATCTTAATAATAACATAAAATTATTGTAAATACCTCAAAAGGGTATCAAGGGACCCAGAAATCGCTTATCTTCTTTTTACGTATCCTTGGTTAAAGGAAGTAAGAGATCATTTTGTATTTAAGGTGTGAACAACTAATATTTCAATGTTTTGTTATATTTTAACTATCATGATTAAGTGGAATTGAAGTTAAAAGTGGGGAAGGACATGGAATTGATAGCTTTGTAGTGGAATTTCTTACATAGGAAGTATTTCTAAAATTAATAGGCTCTTGAGCTAAGCTGGAGTTAGTAATAGAGTCTGCACATCTTTTCTGCTTGTTAAATATGAAAGGCATATATTTTACAGAAAACAGCATGAATGCTACTATTCTTTCAACATCTCTGTATTTAAAAGTACTGTTTTAATTAAACTGTTCATTAACAATAGAATATTTGTTCACTATAAAATGCCATCACATATAAGGATCCTACGAAGGGATTCAAAGTTTGTGGAAAATGTGGTTGAAATATGAATTTATTTTTGTGCAAAAATTTTGAAATCCATGCCAGGCATACATTTTTCATAATACATATTTTTTAACCAGAATTGCATACAAGGAAGGGATTTTGATGTCTTCAGAAAAGGAGATGCACAGTGTGTGATGGTAGCAGACATAAGCCCTTTTTTACACCTTTACTTATTTCATTTATTTCTCCTAACATTTGTAGGATGTCGGCTGTTAGTTTCAGCAAGCTTCTATACAGAACATCAGTCGCATTGTCTTGAAATCTGCTCAACTATTAATTTTTACTCTGTATTACTCTTTTTGCCAAAGGTTGCTCAATCAATTAATCATGAAAGTTATTAGCTGTCAACTATGTGCGAGACATTGCTCTCAGTGAAGCCAGTTTTCACACTAGCTCTCAGTAATAGGCTGCTATAAAACGAGTTAAAGATTTAGGAAAATCCTCAAAGATTTATCTCTCCCTTAATTGCTCCCTTATTTCCAGAAGTTAACAAATTGCCATTGTCATCTTAGTTTCCTGTAGAGAAGAAAGGAATTTTATTTAATTACTTCTCCCTCTGTTCTCTCTGCAAGTGACTGAGGATGATAAAACACTGAACCCAAAGTCTGAAAGAACTACGATACGATAATTCTTCCAGTGGCTTGGCCTGGACCCCTGCGGTTGGAAACAGTCTTTAAAGTTAATATACTTCATTCTTCCTACTGTCAATTTTATTTACAAACGTGTCAAGGTTCTTGGAATAAAAGGCTCTCTGTGGTACCTGGACAAGGATAAACCAACCATCCCTTCCCCTCTCAGCTCAGTGAAAGAGCTTTCAAAAATCTGTTATGTCAGTGACCTACAGGAGAGATTATCCACAAAAGTTAAAGGGGGGATATTTAGGGTACAACATAGCAGTTGCCTATAGGAGGATCCTAAAGCTATAGTCCAGGTTCCAAGCTCTGCCTAGGCACGTGTATCATAACGTGCATTTTGGGAGCGTTAATGCCATACAATGTCCTGAAAAAAAAAAAACAAAAAAAATAATAAGACATGTGAGTTTGGAAAATGTTGAATTCTGTGACACTATCATGGAGGATAAAATGCCAAATAGCTATTCAATTAAATTAGAAATGTTGAAATAAAGCAGACAATCTAACAAATTTTAACCAGTAATCTTCAAACTTTTTATATTAAATGTTTATTTAAATTTGCTGTCTCACCAAAGTTCTCAGAAATGTTATTTTCATCTGAGAAAGTATGACAATCTGAGATGAAGTTAATCTATCTTACTCGTAGGACACATTTTTATTGCATTTCCTTGACGTTTCTTTAGTACTTTAGTGTCAACATTTTTCCTACCTTATCAGAATATATTTCCAGGTCAGAAAGAGTTCTGACATTAAGCATTAATAAGCACACTAATTATCAGTTCCTGCATTTTGAGCCTTCTACCATCTCCTTAGGAATGGCTATGTTTTTAGGGATTCTGGTTGCTAATGAAAAAGTGTTGGTGGCATTTGTTTGGCATGCATTGTTTCCTTGAGTAATAGAATTCAATATTTATAGTCTGTCTTCTCTAGATGCTAATAATATTGTCATGTCTAAGGTTCTATATTATTATCATGAACATGCAAGTACCAAATACATTACTTTGAATTGTGGAAAGTTTGGGGTTTGGGTCTAATAAAAGAGTGGATTTATGAGAAGAACTTTCCATTAAAATGAACAGGAATATAGTCAGTCTTTTCATTTGCCATGTAAAAAAATAAAAATGGCTTTGCATGTCCCCATCAAATCTTTTCGAAGTGTAGCAATAATTTTTAAAATATGTAGATAAACTTTAAGCACTTAATAAATTTTGTCTATATGATACTATTTTAATATCAGAGGAGGATTCAAATGTTAGTGTTAAAATGATATTAAAATACATTTGGTGTGGGGGCCAGCGCTGTGGCATAGGGGTAAAGCCACCCCATACATTGCTGGTATCCCATATGGGCACCGGTTTCAGTCCTGGCTGCTCCACTTCCGATCCAGCTCTCTGCTATGGCCTGGGAAAGCAGTAGAAGATGACACAAGTGCTTGGGCCCCTACACCTGTGTGGGGGATCCGGAAGAAGCTTCTAGTTCCTGGCTTCGGATCAGCGTAGCTCCTGCCGTTGTGGCCAATTTGGTAGTGAAGCATAGGATAGAAGACCAATCTCTCTCTCTCTGCCTCTCTGCCTCTCTGCCTCTCCTTCTCTCTCTGTGTAACTCTGAGTTTCAAATAAATAAAAAAATATTAAAAAAAACATTTGGTGCAACATATTTTTGAAATAGTTTTTCCATAGAAAACATTTTCTATTGACTTCTCATATGAGGACAGAGGTTTTCCTAGATTGAATCCAGTTTTATATTAATACACTTTATAAGTATGGAGGATGAAATAATGCCATTATATCAGTGCTGTTACATATGGTAAGCATTCTGATTTATGTCTCTCTTCACATATTCTACATTACCTTGCACTTAGAAAACATTCTAAGGGCTTGTATGAATATAGACTTGGATAAAAACTGAGAAATAAATTTAGTGTCTGTTGCTCTAAAGAATGTATCTTTTTTTTTCTCCCAATAACAGGATTTAGGCAATAAATACTAAGGAGAGAATGAATGTCGATTTTCAGCATGCCATTAACATGTACCAAAGTGCATATACATATGCTTATAAATGCATAAAAATATTTCTAAAAGAATAATGAGAAGCTCAACTAATGTTTGACTCAAAAAGGATAATTAAATAGATTGGGATATGCACATAAGGAAAACAGAATTTCTACTGTTCTGCATTAATTTTATATTTGATTTTGAACATTTTTCTTATCAGTATAAGTAATTAAAATTTTTATTTATTTTAAAGGGAGAGAAAGGGGGGAGAGGGACATAGTGAGATCTTCCATCCGTTGGTGTATTCCCCAAATAAACACAACTGCTGGGGCTGTGGCAGGATGATGACAGGAACCAGGAATCAGTCTGGGTCTCCCAAGAACTTTCTGCCTCCTGGAGTGCACATTAGCAAGAAGCTGGACTTGGAAGCATAGCTGGAACTTGAACCCAAGCATTCCGATATGGAATATTGGTGTCTCAAGTAGTATCTCAACCACTAAGTCAAATGCCCACTTCAGGATACTTTTTGAAAGCTAGATAACTAGAACAAAAAAGCAAACACTCAACATTTAAATTTGTTAGAAGTTAGCCCATCAGATCTTACAATAAGAAGCTGTGCTTTTCAGATTAGGAGTAACTATATTAAAAAGTTTATAATTGTGAAATTCAAATTAAAAAAAAAAAAGAAAACCACAGTGAACTACTGGTCAGTGGTTTATTTATTTACTTGAAAGAGTGATGGGGTGGGGGGGGTGGGGGAGTGTGGGTTTACATCCACTGGTTCACTCCCTCACTCCCCAGATGTCAGTAATAGCTATATTTTGTCTGGAAGCCGATAACTAGGAATTCCATCCTAGACTCCCAGATGGGTGGGAGGGACCCAAGCACTTGGGCATCTTCTACTGCTTCCTGAAGTTTATTACCGAAAGCCAGATCAGAAGAGCAGTGGGGACTTGAACAGGCACTCTGATATTGGTATTGAATACAAATCATGATTTAAATGACTGTACCACATGCCGCTTTTCTGCTGTATTTCTTTAAAAATGCCGTATTCTCATGCTCCATAATTCTACAGTTACTTTGTAAACTTACCTGGATATAAAAATATTAACATTATGACTCAAAGAAGCTGAATTTGAGTAAAACAAGCAAACAAGCTAACAAACAGAAAACACAATAATTACTTTTGGCTCTAGGGGTACATTATACCAAATTAATACATAAGTCTATCATTTAAAGAAGTGTTTGCCTTTCTCCCCTTAAAACTTCTGAAAATATTATGATTATCAGGAATATTATATGTATGCCCTTGAAAACTACATTCCTTTGAGTTTAAGGTATTTAGTATTCAAAGAATCTTTTAGCATATACCTATAAAAATAATAAATAATATCTTTTATGTTCTTTATCTTACATATTATAGAAACAATAAGTTATAGTGTAAGAGGGTGGTAGTTTTATCCCAAATCAGATGACTCAAGTGCTAATCTTGTCATCACTTTTAAACTGTAGGGTCATCTCTCAATTTCTTGATCTCTCTAGGTAGCTATTTCTTCATCTGTAAAATGATTAGATTATTTCCAAGGTTTCTTCCAGCTAAGAATTTCAATAGTTCTGTGATTTGTGACTCAGGAGCAAAGATGTTGCTCCAGAATCATAAATAATGTTGTTGCTTTATAGCTTTCTTAGATCCCAATTTCCTGCAAGCTGAAAATTAAATGTCAATTGCTGACAAAGTCCTTACCAAATTGAAGGTAAGGAAACTTGAGAAATAATATTGAAAAAGAGGAAATATAATATATACCATAACATGTTAATTTTGCTAAAGGTTCTATAAAGCAAAGAATTTGTAAATCCTTCTAATTGAGGACATTTTTGGGGAACCATCATATAAATTGCATGTATATTGCTAAATAGTGGTGTTTTTCCTTATTGAAGAGCAGAATCTATGTCAACAAAGGAATTTCATGAATAACTATAACTTTTCATTATTTTATGACTTATATTCCAGATATTTCTCTAAAGCAGGATATATTATAATTTCAAGAGCTTTATTTGGCATCTAGATCTATTTGTATATTCGATTTTATTTTGGTGTTCTGATTTGGGTTTGGATTTTGGTCACCTAGTGTGCATTATTTGATGTGGGAACATGTTCTCTACATTTGATTGCAGTGTTTAGCTTACAACACAGTGTTGTAGGATGAATTTTCAGATTTACCATTTGCTGGACCCTGAAAGCACTTGAGTCAGTTTCCAACCATTGTTCTTGATCTGGGATTTTGCTTCTGAATTAAGCTAGACCTTTGGATGTGTGCATACTTTATGGATTGTTTTGACATTTCTCAGCCTACCCCCAATTTCTTATATGACTTCTGTCTTTGATTTTTCTCTGTAATGCATCATGATTACTATAATAGTATATTCACTATATTTTTGTATTTTAATATATTGTTTTTAATCTCATGAAACATAAAGTATGTTTTGCTTGGTTTCATTTTATTTTTGCTTTGGTTATTTGGAGCTGACATTTAAACTTGCAGAATTTAATTACATAGGATAATTGACATGGCTTTTTGCTTACTAGATTTTTTTCTGATTACATTGTACCATGTTTTTCAAAGATTTACTTATTTGTTTATTTGAGAGGTAGAGTTACAGACAGTGAGAGGGAGAGACAGAGTCTGAGACAGAGAGATCTTCCATCTGCTGGTTCACTCCCCAAATGGCCACAATGGCCAGCGCTGAGCCAATCCCAACCCAGGAGTCAGGAGCTTCTTCCAGGTCTCCCACACATGTGTAGGG
The DNA here is from genome assembly GCF_033115175.1 of Lepus europaeus. Classification (NCBI taxonomy): domain Eukaryota; kingdom Metazoa; phylum Chordata; class Mammalia; order Lagomorpha; family Leporidae; genus Lepus; species Lepus europaeus. The sequence continues at coordinate 46,184,576 of NC_084843.1, read as the reverse complement.
GTCCAAGTGCTTGGGCCATCTTCAACTACTTTCCCAGGCCATAGCAGAGAGCTGGATTGAAAGAAGAGCAGCTGGGACTAGAACCAGCACACATATGAGATGCCGGCACCGCAGGCAGAGAATTAACCTACTGTACCACAGCGCCGGTCCCACATTGTACAATTTGACTTTCTACTTTACATATTTATGTTATTAATTATTATTAATAATTTTTATTATTAACTTTTCAGCATAGTTAATTACACTGTGTATCTTGCAAACAAGTGTCTAATATCCTTTGGAAATAAAGTAAATCATTAAATAAAAATATTTTTAATGATGACTAAATAAAATTATTTTCCCCACAATTTTAGAAATCTTATGGATTCAGAAGTGACCATTTTAACTTTAAAGTATGATATTATACACAAAGAAATGATATGGAAGAGAAATTCCAACTTCTGGATATGATTTCTCTCATATGAGGGTATATACTTTTTTTTTTTTATTTGAAAGAGTTACAGAGAGAGAGAGCGAGACAGAGAGGTCTTCCATTCACTGATTCGATCCCCAGATGGCTGCAATGGCCGAAGCTGAGCCAATCCGAAATCGGGAGCCCGGTGTTTCTTCCAGGTCTCCCACGTGGGTCAGGGACCCAAAGACTTGGGCCATCTTCTACTGCTTTCCCATGCCACAGCAGATAACTGGATCGGAAGTGGAGCAGCTGGAACTAGAACGGGCACCCATATGGGATGCCAGTGCTTCAGCATGAGTCCACTGCGCCACAGTGTCGGCCCCCAGTATATACATTCTAACTCAGATAAAACTTCAAAGTAAAGACATTTTCATGGAGCAGATGTTTGGCACAGTGGTTCAGGTACTGCTTAGGATGCCCACATCTCATATCTGAGTGCCTCAGTTTAAGTCCTGGCTCCACTTTGTATTTCAGCTTCCCACCAATATACACCTTAGGAGAAAAGGAGCTACATAGGCAGAGAGGATGGAAAGCATGGCCGTTCTATATGGTACAGCAAGTGTCAATGATGATGTGAATTCATTCTGACTACAGGAAGTAGGGTGTCTATAAGGAACAGTATGTAGATCGTTGTGACTGGGATAGAAAAAGACAGGAAATGAGTTTAGAACATGAGATTAGAATAGCATTTCAAACAAGAGCAATAATAACGCACCGTTTTTTTTTTTTTTACGATTTATTTATTTATTTATTTATTTGAAAGAGTTACAGAGAGGCAGAGGCAGAGAGTAAGAGATCTTCCATCCACTGGTTCACTCCCCAAATGGCCGCAACAGCTGGAGCTGGGCCAATCTGAAGCCAGGAGCCAGGAGCTTCTTCTGTTCTACCATGTGGGTGCAGGGGCCCAAGGACATGGGCCATCTTCTGCTGCTTTCCCAGGCCATAGTAGAGGGCTGGATTGGAAGTGGAGCAGATGGGACTCAAACTGGTGTCCATATTGGATGCCAGCACTGCAGGCAGCAGCATTACCCGCTATAGCACAGCAACAGTTCCAAGAACTGGTCTTTAAAGGTAGGTAGGTTAGTATTTTTATCTGCTAAAGAATTTTTATCGCAAAAGTAATTATACTAAGGGTCTTGTGTGCTACAAAGAAAGCAAATTGGAATAAATTTAAGGGAATTAACTACAGAAGTGTTGATTATATTGTAAGTTCCCTTGGTAAAAGACTGCTTCTTCATTCATATTTCCACAGAATATTGATCAATCTCTACCACAGTGATAACATTGACAATGGATTGATTGACAACCAACCTGTTGATTTTTTTTTTTTATTTTTGCACCATGATGGTGTCCATTCAACCATAGAGCTGTATGAATTCAAGCTCATCACTAAGGTTTTGTTAATTTATTTCTATTTTTAATAAGTACACAACAGTAACTTGTAACTACTACAAGTTGTAACTTAGAATGAGAATAATTACACTTTCTGATTTACTTATCTAATTTGGCAGTTTTAAGATTTCAGAGACCCTGGAATTTAGCAAGACATTTTAGTTTATAAAACACTATATAACCATCAGATGGTACTATGACATTTCTTTTTTTGTATTTTACTTCAATAGTTTATAAAGCTTTTTCTAATTATGGATATAAAGAATACATGCAAGAGAGGAAATTTGGTAACATAAACTGAATTGCTTAAAATAAGAGAAATTTATTCTCTCGTATTCTGGATACTGGAAATCCACAATAAAGGTGATAGGCCATCTGATTGCTCTAAAGTCTCTAGGGATAGCTCCTTCTTTGCCTTTTCCTGTTTCTGGTAGTCTGGAGTGTTGCTGGGTTTGTAGATGTGTCACTGTCATCCTACTTCTGGTGTGCTGTGTCAGACTTCTCCCTGAGACTTTGTCTTACCCTTTTCTTGTAAGGACACTGTCATCTTTTACTAGGGCACACTCTAATGATTTCAATTTAACTTTATTACAGCTACAAAGACTGTTTTCAAATAGGGTCACACTCTTATGTATTGAGAATTAAGACTTCAGCATATCTAATTAGAGATTTCATCTAGTAAAAATGACCAGCTATCATTAATTTTGATCAAAAGATCAATCTTACTTAGAAATGCATTGAGACATTCTGTTATATAAAATAATTAATTTTATAAATGTTTCATTTAAAATTTATACATATATGTACATTTCAGATGAAGTCATAGAAGCAAAAATAAGACAACACTCAAAAACACACAATTTTTGCTTTTAAAATAAATGATTCATAATTCCCATGGGCTGCCCAGAGATGTTAACATGAAGAGATAGTGCAGACAAGGCATGTCTGGCCATGATTTCTAACAAATTATTAGAATCTCTCATTCAAAAGTGAGGTCAGTGGACCACCAGCATTGGCATCACCTGAGAGCTTGTTGCTATTTGAAGAATCTGGGTCCTTGTTCTATACCTACTGAATTAGCATCTCTTTTTAAAATAATTCCTTGGAGGAACACAATCATATTAGAGATGGAGAAGCATGACTTTAGAGAGTGTTTTTAATTTTCAGCCATTTGTAAGAAAAGTTGCAAAAGTTTCGTGTCTCTTAATTTTATTTTTAGCTTATTGCCTTACACAAAAATTATATAATAAGCAGGTCAACTTAGATAGCATAAAACAGGATCATATATTATTCTACATAATTGCTTCAGCTGTCTTGATTATAATGCATATTTCAATCTTCCATTGAATCTACTTTGAAGAATATATCCTAAATGCAATCCTGTGAGATTTTATAAAATATCATGCATCCAGATACATTCTGGAGTTATAGACAGAGATCTCCCATCTGCAGTTCACTTCCCAAATGCCTTCAGCAGGCTGGGCTATACCAAGAAGAAGCCAAGAGCCTTGAATTCAAACCAGGTCTTCCAGAGTGTAAAAGGCAAGTATCCAACCCCCTGAGTCATTTCTTGCTGTCTCCCAGGGTTTGCACTGGTAGGAAGCTGATATGGAGGGTGGAACCAGCACTTGAACCTAGAAACTTAAGTATATGGGATGTGGGTGTAGTAAGTGGCACCTTAATCTCCATGTTCAACAACTGCCTCCTTCTTGCTGTTTTAAAACCACACTAATTCCTAAGGCTGCTGAAGGGATATTTATGTTTTAAGAAGCTATCTAGGCTTAGACATCAGTGTGCCTAAAAGGAGCCTAAAATGTAATCTTGATTTTGAAATATCACTTCATGTACCTAAATCTGCTTAGAAACATTTTGGGAGAGATAATTACATTTTGCACTTGCTCAGTCATTTTATATTTGAATAAGGAACAAGGAATCTTTCGAACCCATTTTCTTCTTCAAAAGCATAAACATTAATGAGGCTGCACTGAAGAGCAGATATAGGCTAAACCCAAAAGATTTACACTTATTAATAGATAAAAGAGAATTTACATCAAAGATTCCAGAAATTGACAGCTAATCTTTGACATTTTGAACTTGATAGAATTTCAAGAGAGTTCACTCTGTTCATTTCACATCTTTCCGCTGAAATTTATCTACATGTAGATAGAATCTTCTTATGAGATATTTGATGTGAGCTTATATGAAATAACAAAGAGTCGAGTAGTGTGGGAGACAGAACAACATTTAGAAAGCAGGTTCTTGCAGAATGGATTTAGGAAAACTTTGTCCAAAACTAATTTTGGTTCTGCTTTCAGAAAAACAGTTTTTATTATGTTTTGATTTACTTTTAAATTTAAATCTAGTCATTTTAGCTTTAAACTATTTAACTTTTAATATAAAAACTATTTCCCAAGGAATAAATAAAAATTTAAGTGGCTGCAATTTTATGATATCAAATTATCAGTGGTCCAGTCATCAAAGCTGTGTTATTATTCCTCAGAAAAAATAAGATAACCCAAGTCAATTACATAGCTTTTTAAAACGAGCATGTTTTTCTATGTAAATAGAGGCTTGATGATGAATTTTTTACTTCTTTTAGTTGTAATTTAATTTATTCTAGCTCATAACTTCCCAAAGAATATTTTTCCTATATAAAATTGGCAAAAAAAATTACTCTGTGGTCAAATAAATCCAGGTAAACTACATATGAGGCCGTTTCAAACAATCATGAAAGTGTAATTACAAAGTGTTGATTTTAGTGCCAAAACTTATGCACAAAAGAATCTTCAATAAATTCATGGAAAATGCATTTTATTAAAAAAATTTTGCATGAATTAAAGTCCTTTGAAAATATTGTTCCATTATTATATGACTTACGGAGATTCTGGTGAGAAGTTTCACTTGTGTTTTTGAAAACCTTAATGAGGCATAATTCATATACAACACAATCTAACCCTTTAAAATCCACAATCCTAAGTTTTTACTAAATTCATACTATTTACAATCAACAGCACAAGATAATTTTTAAATAAGATTTATTTATTTATTTGAAAGAGTTACACAGAGAGAGGAGGGGGGAGGGTCTTCCATCTGATAGGTTCACTCCCCAGTTTGCTGCAATGGCCCAAGCTGTCTGATCCAAAGCCAGGAGCCAGGAGCTTCTTCTGGGTCTCCCATGCACGTGCAGGAGCCCAAGGACTTGAGCCATCTTCTACTGCATTCCCAGGCCATAGCAGATAGCTGGATAGGAAGTGGAGAAGCTAGGTCTTGAACCAGTGCCCATATGGGATGCCTGCACTTCAGGCCAGGGCATTAACCCACTGTGCCAGAGCACTGGCCCCAGCATAAGCTAATTTAAAATATTTTTTTACCTCCCTCTAAAACTCAACCCATCAGCAGCCACTTCCCCTTCACCCCATACAAATCACTGAACTCATGGCAATAGGCAACCACTGACATGTTTTCTTTATTCCTAGAGCTTTGCCTAGTGTAGACATTTCAAAATGGTAGAATGCTAAAATATGTTTTGTGACTGGCTTCTTCCACTTAAGAAAATATTTTTTTCATTCACATATGTTTTAGTGTATATTAGTAATATTTTTTAGTAGTGAGAAACATTCCATTGTATGGATATTCCAAATTTCATTAATGCATTTATCAGCAGATGTTTTACCACCTACAGTGGAAGCTCCTGGGGATAAATGGCGAATTTATCAGAAACATGTGAGCCTACCATGTAGTCTGTTCTAGTAATATTGTATGTACATTATATGGTAAGATGAGATTGCCATCTGCTACTGCTACATGTAGCATCCTATAGATGTTAGCTCATTATAGTTGTCCTAATAATGGGAGAGGGATGTTGTTGCAGCACAGAAGGTTAAGCCATCACTTGCAACCCCAGAATCCCATATGAGAGTGCCGGTTTAATTCCCAGATGCTTTGCTTCTGATCCAACTTCTTGGTCATACAGCTGGGAAAGCAATGGACAATGGTGAAGTACTTACATACCAGACACTCATGTGGGAAACCCAGATGTATATTCTGGCTCCTGGCATTGGCTTGACTCAGCCCTTACTGTTACAGTCACTTGGGGAATGAACCAGCAGATGAAAGATAAAATAATACGTAAACCAATAAAAAATAGTGGGGAACTAAGTTCAATTATCATTGTTCAATGATTGTTCCTGTATTTTATGGTCTACTTTGATGTTAATATAGCTAGTTTATCTCCCTTTTTAATGATATATATATATATATATATACACACATAAATGTATTCTCTCACTTTACTTAAAACTGTATACATTTGAGTTTAAACGAGCCACCCATAGCCTAAATGTAATTTAGTCAATTCTTAACTTTTCATTGGATTGCCTAATAAGTCATATGTAATGTTATTATATATGTTATAGGATTTCCATATGCTATTTTGATTTTAAACTTGTGTCTTGGGCTTCTTAATTTCTATTTTTCCCTTTATTTTGCTCTTTAGTATTAAGAGAGTGTTTTTTATAGCTATATTTTATTCTGCTAACTGATTTATAATTTCCAAACTTTTTTCTTGCTGATTTCTCTGTAATTTACAGAATACAATTCTTTAGAATCTACTTGAACTTTGCACTGATTTAGTTCTAGTGAAATATAGAAACTTTACCCATGAATAACTCCACTCTCTTTTGCTCCTTCTGATGTTATTGTGTTTGTTGTAATTAATTGTTCATATAATTTGTGTGTGTTTGCCTGTGTTTCTTCAGTCAACTCAATATGCTGGAAAGTCCAGTTAGTGAATTTTCCCTTAAGCTATTGTTTTTTTCACCCCAGATATCCCATTTTATTAAATTTTATAATTTTATAAATTATATAGTTTTTATATATTTTATTTCATTATATTTTATATATAATATTATAATATAATACATATATACTATAATTTATATATAATAATACAATATATAATAATATATAACACATAATATAATAATTATAATATATGATATTATATAATGTAATATATAATTATTCTATAATTATAATTATAATAGATTATTATATTTATATATTATATAATTATTTCATTATATTTTATAATTTTATAAATTACATGCTTTTATAATTTTATAATTTCCATTTTTTAAATATGTATTTATGTATTTGAAAGGCAGAAATACAGATAGAGAAGGAGAGGGAGCAAGGGAGAGAGAGACAGAGAGATAGAGAGAGATCTTCCTTCTGTTGATTCACTCCCCAAATGGTTGCAGTGCCTAGGACTGGGCCAGGCCTTAGCCAGGAGCCAGGATCTTCTTCCAGGTCTCCCATGTGGGTGCTTTCTCATGTGCATTAGCAGGGAGCTGGATAGGAATTGGAGTACACTGGACTCAGGCAGAGGCCTAGCCTTCTATGCCACAGCACTAGCCCTTCCATTTATTTTTGATATTAAATGTTTGATGATACACTGCTTTAATAGCTTCTTTTTCTTGTCAAAGGATGTCAAAGGATAGTTGAGTTCAATCCTTTGGACATCTTTATAACATATTCTTTGAAATCCTTTTTGCTGAGTCTAGCATCTGGATCCCTTCAAAGCCCATGCCTACTGCCTGCATTTTTTTTGCCTATATATTAGTTACACTTTCTTTTTTTTTGTTATATTTATTTATTTATTAATATATAAAGAACAGACTTCATAGATATGATCCCAAGAATACAGTACTTTCCTCTCTCCCTCCTCTTTCCTTTCTTTCCTTTTTTTAATTTTTTTTTGTGTTCAATTCACTTTATAATCACAAGCTCGATGTTCATCTTAACAAATAGCTCCACAAGTAAAAGGTAGATAGATCACTGTTCCATAGGGATATAGACAAGGGTCATAAACAACAATGAAACTACAAGATATCAGTGTAGCTCAATATACATTAATATTTTTTGTACAACCAACCATAGAAAAATACAATATTTGTCTTTTTGGTTATGGCCTATTTCACAAAGCACAATGGTCTCCAGTTGCATCCATTTTGTTGCAAAAGGATTTCATTCTTTTCTTTTTTTAAACTTTTATTTAGTAAAAAAATTTTCCAAAGTACAGATTATGGGTTACAATGGCTTGCCCCCCCCCCCATAACTTCCCTCCCACCTGCACCCCTCCCATCTCCTGCTCCCTCTCCCATTCCATTCACATCAAGATTCATTTTCAATTATCTTTATATACAGGAGATCGATTTAGTATATATTATATAAAGATTTCACCAGTTTGCACCCACACAGAACATAAAGTGTAAAATACTGTTTGAGTACTAGTTATAGCATTAATTCACATTGGACAACACATTAAGGACAGAGATCCCACATAAGGATTAAGTACACAGTGACTCCTGTTGTTGACTTAACTGACACTCTTGTTTATGGCGTCAGAAATCTCCCTAGGCTCTAGTCATGAGTTTCCAAGGTTATGGAAGCCTCTTGAGTTCACTGACTTCAATCTTATTTAGACAAGGTTATAGTCAAAGTGGAAGTTCTCTCCTCCCTTCAGAGAAAGGTACCTCCTTCTTTGATGGCCCGTTCTTTCCACTGGGATCTCACTCGCTGAGATCCTTCATTTAGGTCTTCTTCTTTTTTTTCTTTTTCATGGTATCTTGGCTTTCCATGCCTAAAATACTCTCATGGGCTCTTCAGCCAGATCCAAGTGCCTTAAGGGCTGATTCTGAGGCCAGAGTGCTGTTTAGGACATCTGCCATTCTATGAGTCTGCTGTGTATCCCGCTTCCCATGTTGGATCATTCTCTCCATTTTTTATTCTATCAGTTAGTATTTACGGACACTAGTCTTGTTTGTGTGACACTTTCTTGAACTTTTGTTGTTGCTGTTGAAAACAGAACATTTTAGAATATACAATTGAAGCATATTTTTTTTTTCATTTTCATTTCCTTTGAAAATCAGAGAGAGAGAAAGGGTGGCAGGGGGAGAGAAAGAGAAATATTCTACTATTGGCCTTGCCAGGACAAAGCTGGGAGCCAAGAACTGCATCTGAGCCTCCCACACGGGTGGCAGGGACTCCAGTACTTGAGTACTTGAGCTGCTGCCTCCCAGGTTGCACACTAGCAGGAAGCCAGGATCAGAAACAGAGCTGTGACTCAAACCAGGCAGTTCAACATTGGATGCAGGTGTCCCAAGCTACATCTTAATTATTGTGCCAAATATCCATGCTTGTAGGAATTCTTGAGAGGAGGCCATCCTAACACACACAGGATTATGTTGTTCCTTTGTTGCCCATTTGTGTATGCATTTGATGATTGAGTGGAATTAATCCTGTAGTGTGCAGCCTCCGGTGTCCCTGCTAATTCTGTTTACCTTGTTATTAACTTTATTCTGGTTATCTAGAAGCAACCCTGGATTCATGTTGCCCATTCACTGATCAAAGAGTGCACCTAAATCCCTTGAACCAGGTCAATTTTTACCATTTACCATCGACTATGTGCATGATTTGGGCAAAGGAACTACTTTAACAATTCTGAAAGATTTCACTTGATCTGTAATCAGTCTGGGATGTAACATTTGTAGGTTTGGTCTTTGTTCATTTCTGAGGGTTTGCAGTTTTGGTCATCCATGTATTCTTTCAGACTGCCAGGAACGATTGCTTTAATTTTAAAGACTATCTTTGTGGGAGTCATTCCCAGTTCAGAGTAGTTTATTATTCAGTCAGTACGTGAACAAGGTAGGCTTTTGCTCTCTAGTGATGGTTTTGTGTGTGGCTTGGAGAATGCTCTCCAGTGTACTGGACATCCTGTTCTGAATGCCCCTCAGTGAGATCAGCTTAGCACATGTGTGCAGCCTTCTCTACTACCAGAGTTGAATGTGATCCCAGGACATCTCTTGTTAGCTCTTCTCCTTACTCATTGCACTCAACAAGCTGCTCTGCCATTTTTGTTAGTATTAAGGAGTTAACGTTATTTTCCTTAATTGCCCTCCACAAATACTCCTATTATTTTTCACAGAAAATGTTGATGTGGAGCTCTCCACATTGTGTTCCAAATCGAAGACGTAACAGGCCGAGCCGCAGTTCCCTTCATCCTTTTGGACTGTCTCTTTCCTTAACTGTACCACCATGCAAAAACTGAAGGCCAGATCTCCTTTACTGTACTGACATGCCAGGGAACCTCGTGAGGGCAGCTGCCCTGGTGATCTGGCCTTTCTCATGCCATGTGCAACCTCCAGCCTAAGAGCATCTGGGATGGCAGAAGTAGAGGCCTCAGTATTCTCAGCTTGCTGTTCCTGATGCCAATCTCAAACCTCTATTGCACTGGCCCTGGGATGAGTGAGACCCAGTCATATCTACTGCAACTGCAGAAAAATTCAGCTTGTGTAACTGCGGCTGGAGGTGAAATAAAAAATGCTGTTATTTGCCTCCCTAGGATGATGTCAAATTCAGATCGAAATCTGGGGGCAGAGAGAACCCTTATCCTCTAGGCTTGAGCTTCCAAAACATCTGAGGCAGGAGTGATAAGGAAGCTGGTTGTAGCTCACATAGCCACGATTCTTTCTGTTAGTACTGAAAGTCAGCAGGCTTTGGAAGAGATACTTTTCCCTATTATATCTGACCTGAAGAGATTTCAAAAAATTCAAATGATTTTTTTAAACATAATTTGGCCAGTTAAAATTGTTGTTTTACCAGAAATAAAGCCAATCTCTACTTGCTGTTCCTGATAGGCAGTCCTTCTGTGACTTCTTTGCCTCCAGTGAGTGTAGCGCACCTTGTGGAGGCGTTTACATTCCTTTTATCCTAGCATGCAGCAGTTTCAATGAGACATGGTTCAATGTGGTTTTCTCTGAGTTTATCCTTCTTGAGCATTCTTGAGCTTTTTAGATCCACTGGTTTTACTTTCTATCAAATGTAGTGTCTTCATAGCTATCATTTCTTCAAATATTATGTTTTCTGTTTTCCACACGTTCCCCTTCAGGCAATGCAGTTATAAACATGTTAGACTGATATTACACAGATCCACCTGCTTGTCTCCGAGTGTGTGGCTTAGTCCTCTTCGGGACAATCAGGATAGCTTTTACTCTAGGGCTAAGTAGCACCACTGCCATTGTGTGGCCCTTTTTGAGGTCTCTTAGGACTCAAGATAAGTTTTCTTTCTTTAGTGCTTTCTCCCCTGCCCAGTCTCATGGAGTTGGCAGCCCTATGTGTTTGAAGCTCTTTCTGCCACTTTGTTTATGTTTCCTTCCTCTCCAGCTCTCAGTGTTACAAATCCTGGGTATCTGAGTGCCACATATGCTGATACTTGTGTCCTCAGTGTGGTAAAACTTCTGAGATGGTTAGTATTTCTTTTCTGTTTGTAGTTGGTAAAGTGCCCCTTGACAGAATTCTAGGAGCTTGTAGGATGAATGTTGTTTATTTCTCTTTTCAAACGGATCATACTCATCTGCTGCCTGCTGTGCAATGCCTGTAAAAAGTGGTTTTATATATTTTGCCAAATCTCTCTCTGTTTATTTTGGGAGGACAAGTTGAATAACTGTTAAAACTTCATATCTGGAAAAAAGAAAAAAAAGGGCCCAGCTGGGGCTCTAGAGGAAAAAAATTCAGAGGAAGCATATTGTAAAAATCATTTGAAAACAATAGTACTTGCATGTTTGTGTGGGTTACAACACAGTCTATCAACACAACGCATACTGCAAAACGATCAATTTGGGTGATTACATCTTTTTGAATAGAAAGCATTTTTAAATTATTGGAAAACTTCTTAAGTATTTTTCTACTTTTAATCTTAGATTCATAATTTCCTTTGATTTAACTTCTTTTACACTTAAGGGTCATTAATTATCCATATTTCCAATAAAAATTTAAAAGGTATTTAGTTGTTTGAATCTTTATTTTTATATCTTTAAATTGATGTCTGAATAACTGACACATTGAACGGCATTTGTTCCCCAAGTCATGAAGGTACTTTGATAGTTCAGAGGTGTTGGGGAAAATAGAGATAACGTTTCTGTTCATTCTGTGGTTAAATATGAGCTTTAGGAATTTTGAAAGCAATACTGGATATGAACTACTCATCTCTCTTTGATAAGGAGATGCAAGTGGAAATGCTTCTTACTTGAAATGTATGAGAGATTTACTGAGATAACTTTCCATACAAGAATTATTCATGGGCTAACAGTGGGATGTGAATTTTACATTAGAAAGCTAAGTACTGCCTATAAAGTAGAAGAACACATATTTTAGAGTGAAGATATTCTCTGAAAAAGCTAATGTAAAAATGACATTATGGGATTCCATATTTATTCCTTTTCAATGGCTTTTAAATAAAATTTTATGGTATATCAAGACAGAGATGATTTTCTAACTGTTTATATGGTAAAACTAACCTGTTCTTTCTGCCACATTTATCATTGGCAGAAATAAAATTCTCTTATCACTATTTAGATGACAATTTTAAAAGAAAGATACCTAATGCATTGACTTTACATCTTATAACAAAATCCATAAAATTTTCTCAGTAGGTAATTATTTTTTCCTTTTAAAAAAAGCTGAAGTAATTGCAGTGGAAAAATCTTAAATATTACAAGTCTTGTTACTTTTTGATTCTTATATATTTCTATTATATATTTCTGCTTCCCAATTTACATAATTGATGTAGAGTGGGTTGAGTATATGGCAAATAATAATTATTTCATAATTATAAAAGATTGAATTTGATTCTATTATCTTAGTGCTGAGGTGTTAAATAGTCTACTCCTGTGATTCTAAATGATTTAATATACACCTTTAAAAAAATCTTACCACATCTTTTCATACTACATTCTTAATATTCTTTTAGTGTATTTCTTAACTAATCCTTGGGTAAATGCTTTAGACTAAAAATAACAAAATTTTTTGACTGTGTTCATCATATCACATGTGAATTTTTCTTCATTGCTAAATGTCTATAACTAAATTGTTTGGTTTTTCCCATGATGATTTAATTTGATGATGATACAGTTGATATTGTCCCTTATTGTTTAGAAATATTCTAATACTGAATTATTCTGTGATTTTTCTTTCCAAAATTTTTTCCAATGCGCCTGAAAATTTTAGGAAACTAATATAAATGGTGTATAGATAAGATTCAATATTTAACTCATGAAAATTTTCTGAAAAAGCAGTCAAATCAAGAGAAATACACACTGATATTTATCTGAAATGTCTAAAATCAAAATCAATAAGCTTCTCTCTGCCTCTAATGAAAATGTCCAGTCTAGTTCTTCTGCCTAAGGGACTCTGACATGCCTGCCTAACTTGCCACACATTGATTGATAGGGCTGTTCTGTTTAGATAATTCCTTAAGGCACTACAAGGTAGACTCTCTCATATGTATGAATCAAATATTGGAGGGAATGCTTTAACTGCAAGAATGCTTTATATTAATCCTAGACAAAATAATTACATTTTGTTAACTAAATATAAAATCCTTCTTTAATTCTGAATTTTGGAAGAAATGATATTTTAAATTAAAACATGATCATATAAAATTATCTAAAGAGGAATTAGCAGAAATTTATTTGGAAATTTTAGTTTTCCCTTGTTATAAAACACTTATAAAATAATAAATTGCACATTATATCTGATCAATTCTAAAGGATTGAACCTACCTATATTTTAAATAATCCTGAGTGCTAATGTTTCCCTTTATAAAACTGAATTCCTCATAATTCCTTATGACTTTGAATTTACTAACACTTTATGTTCATCTATTTTTAACTTAAGCATAACTCTATTTATGTGCAATTGTGGGAACATATCAGAATTAAAATTATAGTGTGCTTAGTGTAGTCCATGTCACAGAACACAATCTAAAAGACATTTAGTCTCTAGAAGTAGACCCTACACACACGTGAATGCCCAAATATATGTTGCTGATGATATTTACAATGATAAAATAATAAGTTTCTAACTGAAATTAAGTATATATAATTGTGGCACCTAATTCTATAGATATCATCCATAAAAAATGCTGGATATACAATAGCTGGATTTAACCAGTTTACTGTTAAAGAACATTCAACAAAGGGAAAAAGTAGCAAGAGTGTTGTGACTGCTGTGTATATAGTGCTTAGATAGATATACCTCAAAGATGCTTATAGAAGAAAGAAAAGAAAGAACATGGACACATAAATTAAAGGGTGGATTATCACTGCTGTGTGAAGTTGACTAACAGGCAAATAATTGTTCTAGAATTGGAGGGGATGATAAGAAAGAAAAGTGCATGTAGGGGGAAAGCATCTGGTGATGAGCAAGGTTAGGTGAGGTACAGATGTGGGATTGTGTCTCTCAGGTGGGTGAAGGCGGATGATCCCTGAACTGATACAAAGCTGTTTTCAATGCTCTGTTTGAATGTGGATGAATAAATCAAACTTTCACTGAGGCAAAAAGAAGGACCATATATGTCAGAATAATTAGTCAAACAATGGGATGCTCAATGCAGAAGGGATTTGGGCTTGTGAGGAGCACATAAATAGTTTACATGACTGCAGGAAAGACAGAAGATTGTGTTTGTTTTGTCATCATAAATTGTATGGGCTTAAAAAAATGGGCTATCAGGAGAGCTTTAACTTTCTGAGGAAGTCATATTCCATTGAACTAAGGCATGTTTTCTGAAAATGCTAAAGCTTTAGTTGGTAGGAGAGATTTTTTTGCACAATAAAATATCCATTCTTTGTGCGTAACAACATTGCTTAAAGGGAAAATTAAAAGAGGGAAGGTGCTTCGATTCTGATGTATAAACCAAAAGCATCCTGTGAAATGGCAAGCATATGCGTGCACAGGAGAGTCTCCTCTAAATCAGGAAGGAAAGTGAGGGCATCAGCTGTTACTATGCCCTTCTCCGGGAACCCCTAGGGACCAACACAAGGCCCTAGAACACCCCATGCATGCTTCCCCAGGTAGGCTTTCTGTTGTCTTGGCACTTTGGAGGACTCAGGACTTCATCAGGGTATTTTCCATGGAATTCAGCTCCTCCTCCTGAAGGTGGTGTGACACCTTCATACATTGTTTGGCATTTTTCTGTTAGGAAGAGTTGTTATCTCTTATTTCCCATTGATTTATTTATTCAAAAATATATTTACAGTGATGTGTGTGTATTTATTTTATCTTTTAGTTTTTTATCCTCTACCCTGTGCATTATTTTCTTGCTGAAACTGTTCCATATTTGTCCATGGAGAGCTTTTTGAGTTTGTCTTCTATATCCTTTTGCCATCATTTAACTTTTATGATTTATTTTCCTCACACAATAAAAGACTATATAGATAGGTTAATGAAGGAAGTGTGTGTTTATACATCACTGAGAAGGCAATAAAGGGGTGAAGATATCTGTTAATTTTTACTTGAATAATGAAACTATCTGTCCTCATAAGATGGAAATTAGAATGAGAAATTCTCAAATTGAAAACATGATTTTTTTTTTTGACTGGCAGAGTTAGACAGTGAGACAGAGACAAAGAGAGAAAGGTCTTCCTTTTCCATTGGTTCACCCCCCAAATGGCTGCTACGGCCAGCGTGCTGTGCCAATCCAAAACCAGGAGCCAGGTGCTTCCTTCTGGTCTCCCATGCAGGTTCAGGGCCCAAGCACTTGGGCCATCCTCCACTTCCTTCCCGGGCCACAGCAGAGAGCTGGACTGGAAGAGGAGCAACTAGGACAGAATCCGGCACCCCAACCGGGACTAGAACTCAGGGTGCCGGTGCTGTAGGTGGGGGATTAGCCTAGTGAGCCGTGGCGCTGGCATAAAACATGAATTTTTAAAAGCAAGAAAACATTCACTTTGAGGAATATAAAATTAATGATAATCTATAGATTTTTAAGCCATTTTCATCATTTATGCCAGATAAAGAGGAGAATCATTTACATGCCTCTTCTGCATTGTCATATAAATGGAATCACGTAGTGTGAGGATCTTCAAAAAGTTGTGAAAAAATGGAATTAAAAGATGTTTACTTGGATGCAAAATTTACCAATCCATGCATAATTTTTCATTGTATGTATTTTCCACAAATTTTTGAAGACACCTCATATATAGAAATAGTCTTTTTATATGCGCAATTTTTCATTCTGCTTTATGTTTGTAAGCTTTAGTCATCCCAGTATGTGGTTTCATAATTTTTCCTTTTCAATACTGATTATAGTGGGCTTGCATGGAACACAGTTTGGTTATCCTTTTATCAGATCATACATATTTGGATTATTTCTAGTTTGGGACTATTTGGAAAAATTTATACTCTGAATGTTTATAGACAAGTCCTTGTGCAGATAAACATTTTTTAAAGATTTATTTTATTTATTTGAAAGACAGAGTTAGAGAGAGAGGTAGAGGCAGAGAGAGAGGTCTTCCATCTGCAACAGGTCCCCAATTGGCTGCAACAGCTGGAGATGCACCGATCTGAAGTCAGGAGCCAGGAGCTTCTTCTGGTGTCTCCCACGTGGGTGCAGGGGCCTAATGACCTGAGCCATCTCCTACTGCTTTCCCAGGCCATAGCTGAGAACTGGATCGGAAGAGGAGCAGCAGGGACTAGAACCGGCGCCCATATGGGATTCCGGTGCTTCAGGCTAGGGTTTTAACCCACTGTGTCACAACTCCGGCCCCTAGATATAAATTTTTATTTCTTTTGGGCAAATCACTCAGGGTTGCAATGACTCTTCCTTTTCACGACCAGAGTATTAGGCAGGCTGCCTGCAGCCTGTCTTGCCTGAGAAGGGGAAGTGCACTACCCGCCACTCAGCCTCCCTGAACCCAGGGGACAATCAGACAAGGTGGGGAGTCGAGTTGAAGCAGGATCTCACTTTATTGTAAAAGGGAGGTGTTTATAAAGCTGCCATACAGAGAGGATGTGGGCAAGGGGTGGGGTGATGTGACGCAAAAGGGTTTTAGCCAATCCTATTATACCACCTAAGTGATCATTAGGTAAAAGCGCTCTGGGGCTGGGTTGTTTAACACCAGGGATTTGAAACTTAAAGACAGGTCTTCAAACTCGAGGCAGGCTTAGGAAGTTCCTCTAGGTCTCTCCAGATTCAGCCTCCCCCACACATGGTGGTATTGCTTTGTTAAATGGAAAAATTTATATTAAACATTTTGTGGAGTTGCCAAATTTTTATCAGAGAAAATACATAATTTTTCATACCTATGGACAATATGTAAGTTAAAGTTCCTCATTTTCAGTGATACTTGATACTGTCAGTCTCTTTATTGTTAGTCATTCTGGTGTCTTGAGAACGTTGGCATCTCATTGTCTCAATTTCCATTTTTTCCAAGAGCTCAGTGTCCCTTCATATATCTTCTCTTTGAAGTGCCATGATAAATATTTTCCCATTCTTTTCTTTTTTAAAATATTTTATTTATTCATATGAGCGGTAGAGTCACAGAGAGAGGGAGAGACAGAGAGAAAGGTCTTGCATCCACTGGTTCACTCCCCACTCCCAGGTGGAGCTGGGTTGATCCAAAGCCAGAAGCCAGGAGCTTCTTCTGGGTCTCCCATGTGGGTGCAGAAGCCCAAGGACTTGCGTGCCAGCTTCTACTGCTTTCCCAGGCATAGTAGAGAGCTATATCCGAAGAGGAGCAGCTGGGTCTCAAACTGGCACCCATATGAGATGCAGGCGCTGCAGGCGGAGGATTAACCTTCTGCCACAACACCACCCCCACCGCCTATTATTTTAATGTGAGTTTTATTACTATTTTTATTTGTAAGAAAATTTAAATCAATATTTATATACAGAATTCCTTTCCTAGATTTAGTTTTACAGATTGTTTTTCTAGTCTATAGTTTGCCTTTTTGTTTGTTTGTTTTTTGTTTCTAAAGATTTATTTATATATTGGAAAATCAGGGTTACAGAGAGAGAGATTGAGAGAAACAGAGGAGAGATATCTTCCAGCCACTAGCTCACTTCCCAGATGGCCCCAACTGTCCAGGCTGGGCCAGGCTGAAGCTAGGAGCCAGAAGTTTTATCCAGGTCTCCCTTGTGGGTAGTAGGAACCCAAACACTTGGTCATCTTCCTGCTTTCCCAAGTCATTAGCTGGAAGCAGGATCGGAAATGGAGTAGACAGGACTTGAACTGGTGCCCATATGAGATGCCGATGTTGTAGGCAGTGGCTTTACCAGCTATGCCACATACTGGCCCCTGTGGTTTGCCTTTCTATTTTTTAAAATTGCAATTCCAAAGAAGCAAAACTTTAATTTAATCCATTTCTCATTGTTCTATGTAGTAAGTTTCCAGCTTATGATAAATATATGCATTACCCAATGTCACAACTTTTTTCTTATAATTTATTTTTAGAAGTTTAATAGTACTATTGCCTTCATTTGACCTATCATCTATTGCACTCATATGCATGGATTTCAAAGTGTTTTTGCAACAAAATAAACATATTTTAAATCTGCTTACTATAAAATTTATGAAATACCTTCACGTGTATTTGTATTTAATGCCATGTGAGGTAAATCAAGGTTCATTCTTTTTCCAAAGATATATCCACCATTTCCAGTGCTATTTATTGAATAACCTGGGCATGTTTTGTCAAAAATCAGTTGACAAGGGGCAGGTGTTAGGCCTAGCATAGTGTACATGCTGGTTAAAATGTTCATGTCCCCTGTTGGACTGCCTAGGTTTGACATCTGGCTCAAGCCCCTGACTCCAGCTTCCTGCCATTGTAGACCATGGGGAGCAGCAATGATGGCCGAAATGAGTGGGCTTTTCCCATGTATCGGAGGGACCTGGATTAAGTTCCTGGAACTGATCTGGCTGTTGAAAGTGTTTGGGTTTCCATGGATGTTATTGCTCTTTGTCTCCCTGCTTCTCAAATAAAAAGAACAATTGACGTCCTAATCAATGGGACTTTTAACTCCTCTATTGCACTGATCTGTATATCTGTTACCATACAAGGAAAGCACTATTTTGATTATTGCAGTCTGGAGTAAATGTTGAAATCAGTGTAAGTGCTCTAAACATTTTCTTTATAAAAGTGCTTTGACTATTTTAGTTGATTTGTCTTTCTATATAAGTTTTAGAATGAGTTTGTCATCTTACTGAAAACTATCTGTTGTGATTTTCACTGAGAACCTTTGCATCTGTAGATCAATGTGGGGCAAGCAGTGCCTAAAGCCATTCTGAAGTTTATATTTGCATATTTGGGGTAGATTTCCAAAAGGATCTTTACTAGGGACGACAGCCATGTTTCATATTATTTTGTATGTAGAAATTTTCTGAATTTTAAAGATCCTTTTATAGCCATAATTACTGTGTGTGAGTACAAATACAAATGAAATGAAAATGTTAATTCATCCAAGGCCAGCCTGTGGCATAGAGGGTAAAGCGGCCGCCAGCAGTGCTGACATCTCATATGAGCTCTGGATCAAGTCCCAGCTGCTCCACTTGTGATCCAGCTCTCTGCTATGGCCTGGGAAAGCAGTAGGAGGTGGCCCAAGTCCTTGGGCCCCTGCACCCACATGGGAGACCTGGGAAGAAACTCCTGGCTACTGGCTTTGGATCAACACAGCTCCGGCTGTTGTGGCCAGTTAGGGAGCAGGCCATCAGATGGAAGCCCCTTCTCTCTCTGCATCTCCTCTCTCTGTGTAACTCTGACTTTCAAATAAATAAATAATTCTTCAAAAAGTTAATTCATCCTAACTTAAAGTCAGGCATCATTTTATCATGTTCTGTTAATGTTTGTGTTTGGTTTTTTTAAATATGTGAAATCCAAATAACAGTTGATCTCACAATTTGACACATAATGGTATGATTTTTAAATTTTTAATATTTTTTAAAGATTTATTTATTTATTTGAAAGTTAGAGTTACACAGAGAGAGGTGAGGCAAAGAGAGAGAGGTCTTCCATCTGCTGGTTCACTCCCCAGATGGCCACAATGGCTAGAGCTGCGCCGATCCGAAGCCAGGAGCCAGGAGCTTCCTCCGGGTCTCCCACTTGGGAGCAGAGGTCCAAGGACCTGGGCCATCTTCCACTGCTATCCCAGGCCATAGCAGAGAGCTGGATTGGAAGAGGAGCAGCTGGGTCTAGAACCGGCGTCCATATGGGATGCCAGCACTTTAGGCCGGGGGCGTTAACCCACTGCGCCACAGCGCCGGCCACATAATATGATTTTCTTAAATTTTCATGTACAAATTACATGGGTTCTAAGCCTGATTTTGATTAAACGAAGACAGTTATACCTAACCCTTTCTCTTGGTTGTGAACAAAGAGATTAAATCTTCTATCTCTACTACGAAATAGTACTCTTCTGGCTAAGAGCAGTATTCATCATGTAGTATCTTCCAAATTCTTCCTCCTTTGTGAAGACTTCCACTTCTGTCCATTTTATCTAGTGTTACTGGGGACAGACTCTGTATCAAGCAATCAAGCATGGTCTACACATTTGATCACGACAGTGAACACATTAGCCTGGTTCATACCCCAAATGCCTGCAACAGTTAGAGCTAAGCCAGGCCAAAGACAGGAATCCAGAATTCCATCTGGGTCTGCCCCATGAGTAGCAGGGACTCAAGTATTTGAAACATTACCTGCTGCCTTCTCATGTGTACTAGCGAGAGGCTGAATGAGACACAGAGTGGCTGGAACTTGAACTGGCACTCTAATATGGAATGTGGACATCCCAAGCAGGGGCTTATCCTAATGTGCCATAGTGCCCATCCCTAACAGTTACACTTTTCTATTTCTTTTCTTTTGGTAAAGATTAAAGAGTGTCTAATCTAGCCTATCAAAATTCTAAGATACACTGCTACACACAAGTATTTTACTATTACTGAAATTTGACTGCATTGGTATGAAAACATAAACTGTACTATGCCTTGTTTGTTTAAAAAGGGTTATGTTATAGGACTAAAATCATATGGAATTCAGCTGCACAAAATGGAACTGAATTTATTTTTTATTGATCTAAAGGCAAGTATTATAATGTAGCTCAGTAAGTGAAGACATAATATAATTAGATACAATTTATAGAGTATTTCAATTCTTCAAGTGCAACTGCAATGCTCTTTAGTTATATTCTGAGAAGGAAAATCATAGAGTTTATACTGCCATGATGAGTAAGCATTAAACATGCCAAATAAAGTGGGTTTATTTTCCTTTGGTTTAGTTTTTTTTATATATAATCCATTTTTCCCTGTGTGTCTTTATTGTCCTTTCTAGAACTGGATTTTTCATGTACTAATGGAACATCAGAATATTGTTTCTCGGTGCCTTGATTATACTTTGTATATAGGGAAAAGTTTGGAGCATTCTCCCATTTGAATTTTTCCTACATAATTTTAACTTCATAAGTATGAGACTATGTTCTTGGAACACTTCTAGTTATTGTCCATTACACCACGTTTTCAGATGATTCGGAAGCCTAATGTAGGTAGTGGGTCGTTGATGGTGAAGTAAGACAGTGAAATCTGAAATGATTCCTTTGCTGTATTGTCTCACGCTTCACATTCATCTCTTCAAACTCTGTCGTGACTGACAGCTCTCTCGCTGTAGTCTCAAAAGCAGCCACTGAAATCCGCAAGTATTTTATAGTAGATGAAGATTTCAGAGACTGAAAAGTAGGTCTCTCTGAAGTATTCTTGGAAACATAACTCATACCCCACCATGTTCCACAGCAGTCATATTAGTTTAGTAACTGTTTCAACAGGCATTTGCTGTCACCCAGCTGTGATTGCACTGATTACTAAGCAGTGAACCAAGTAAAGTTCTTGTGCTTATGAAGCCTGTGTTGTAGTGAGAGCATACAATGCACACAACCAACTGAACAAATATCTGTACAGAGAAGTAAAACTTTGAAATAACTTTATTCATATATAATATGCTTGACAATTGATTTCCTGTTTGCCCACTCTTGTTTCCAATATGGGTTGGCTATAATTCTGATCGAGCATAGGATGGAAAGAAGATGAAGGGCAATGTTTGGAGGTTACTTAGTTGTGTTTGGTTGGGACTTTTAAATTTCAAACTTTTAAACTTTTGACATGTTTCTTTACACTCACCATGACATGATTTCTTATCAGTTGATATTATTCCAAATATTCCTGAATAATTTTATTTGGAAATAACCACCTTAAAGCAAAAGCAAGTAAGAGATTAGACAATTTTGTATGTGTTGGGGTCAGGGTGTACTTATCTCAATGAATAAAGATCAGGAATAATACCTTTGGAAGTATGAGCAGATGAGGAAACAAGAAATGTGGGTATCTGGGGAGAGTAGAATTGGCAGGATTGTTAATGGTGTCAAGGTCCATTATGAAAGGAAGTAAAGAAAATGATCAGATTTGTAGAGATTTAAGGTGCTACTTATCTATTAGTGTTTGTTAGAAGGATTATTTATTTATTTTTATTTTAACTTTATTTGAAAGGTGAAAGGAGGGAGGGAAGAGGAGGGAGACAGATAATTTACTCACTCTCTAAGACTCACAAGAGCCAGGATTGATCAGGCTAATGCCAGGAGCAAGGAACTCTATTTAGGTTTCCCAGGTGGATGGTAGGGACACATGCACTTGAGCCATCATTGCTGCCTCCCACGGTGCACCTTAGCTGGAGGCTAGATAGGAAGCAGAAGAGACATGACTTGAACCAGTCATTCAGATGTGGGGTACAGGTATTCCAAGTGACCTCTCAATAGCTACACCAGATGTCCGCCCCAGAAAGATAACTTGAAATATCTATTCTTTATGACCAACAATGTGAAGGTCACTATTAAGCTTAGTGATCGAATCACTTTAAATTAAAAATAATGTGTTCTAAAATTTTTTTATTCTTAAAGCTTCTCCCACTAACTTGAGCCCAACAACTGAGAGGCAAAATTGCCAAAGTCAACATTTTCCAGTCTAATTGAAACATTATTGTTGTTTTCTTTACACATAACAGCCCATTAAATGGGATAAATAAGGATAATTTAAATGAATTATAAAAATATATTTTGAGAATTTTAATGTATTTGAATCTATGCTGGAATACATAAAGTCAAGGATAGGAATTGATTCCTGTTTCTGAATCTGCCTATTAGCTGACTAAGGAATGCTCATCTAAAAATTTAAAATGTCGACATCCTCCAAATACACATGCTTTAGAAAATTGATCAAATCATATATTTTTCTTCCTGAAGCTAATTTTAGAGGTTATTATACAATAACTATGGATTTGGGTTCATGAAGGTATTTTCATTTTTATTAATATAATGCTATTTTCTCCTCTGTATGTCAGTACCTTCTGTGTAGTATAATGTAATGTAGGATAGACTGCATAGTGATATTCTTGATGTCCTGAAACTTAATCTATTCCTCTTTTGTCAGAATCTTCCTAATATTTCCTATTAATGTCTAACAATGTTTATTTTTACTTGATTTCATAGTTACACATATTCACACACACTCATCTGAGATACAGCTTTGTTAGTATAGAGAATTGTCATTAAGTTCCTTTTACAATCAAAACCATGTGAAGGCATTATTTTGTGGTGGTAAATGGTATGGCCTTTCATGTCAGCTGAACTGAAATCCATACTTTAGTTTAGCACTTATTGGCCATTAAAGTGATTTAGTTTATTAATAAATTTCTCAAGCATCAATTTTGATCATTATTTACATGATTTTCACAATTTACATCAACCTATAAATAAGATTCTGGTATGTAGTGAAACTTTGCCTTTCACTGTGAACAGGTGAATGTTTGATCTTTATTGGAGTGAAAGCACATGGAATTTCCTCCATGATAATGGAGATGAAATAGTGGACATGGAATTATTAGCCATAAATTCCAGTGCTTAATGGTAGACTGTTTTCATATTCATTTGTACTCCATGTTCTTTTCACAACAAGATTATACTTGAGCTAGCAGTGAAAATATCTTTTCCACGTGAATAGTAGCTCAACTAGTTCTAATTGTGAGAATTTGTGAAATATATCCACTCTCTAAGGCCTATTTTGATCTGCACAATACCTCTAGTGATTCAATTAGATGATTTATAGTAGCACCAGTATTCCATGACTCTAACCTTTCATTCAAAGTTAAATTTTCATTGTTCAGTTTCCAATGGCTTTTGATCTTATCATTCAGAAAAGAAAGAATACTTTTGGACAGGTTTTATATTCCAAATCTGCCCAAATTGCTTTGGTGTTCATTGAGCTTTTGTGTTTATCCCTTCAACAGAGTATGTAAAATAAAAAAAGCTATATTAAGTTAAAATTACATTCTCATAAATGATTAGGAACCATGAGTGAATCAGCTGTGCCTACCTGGATAGAACCGCTACATTAAAATTAAGTGTTCTTCATTTCAAATTGTCTTTCATATTATATATATATATATATATATATATATATATACACTATTGTTATTTTATTCACCTGAATTAGGATATTACACTGGAATATGAAAATATTAGATTTTATAACATTTACAGCAGGATGCCTATATAAAAAGAAACTAACAGTACTTCTGAGATGGAACATTTTTCAGGATAAGTTTATTCTTCTGAGATGAATCTGTCATCATCATCATGATTTGTCAACAAACATTTGCTATATTTACTTATTTATTTATGAGTGAGTGAGATAGAAAGAGAAATTGGGAGGAATATTCCACCCAGCATTCACTCTGCAAAGCCAGGATAGAGGCAGGCTGATATGAAAAGAGTGAGGGAGAAGGAGGAGATGCATCCAGTCCAGTTTGGGTCCCAAATCCATGGATAGACCCATGTACTTGATCCAAATCTTGATGCCTCCCAGGGTGTACAGATGCTCTGATATGGGACACAGAGGTATCAAGAGAATCTTTGTATCTGTGCCAGCCCCTACCCCTGCCTCTGACCACCATTGTCTTTCTAAAACCTCAAATTCAACAAACTCTTTCTGGTGTTTTGTCTCCTTTTTATGTCTCTATGTTAGATTATGCTTATTATTACAACCAAGAATCTGGCAACCGTTATAAAATAAGGAACTCAGTGAAAATTAGGACTGTGAAGATCTCTCAGAGTAGCATTAAAATGCATATACTGTTAACTGAATTTGAAACTTTAGGAGAACAGAGGATACATAATTGTACAGGAAAAAATTATTTTTCAATTCCCAACCTGTTCCTAAGTAGAAAGCATTTTTAGGACTATAAAGAAATCTGAGAAAATATTAACCTAAATGAAATATGAGCAAATGTAATAGATGTTTGCCTTATATTTTGTTCCCCAAAAGAGACTCAGAAACTGTGTGGTCACAGTTAGGTTGTTTCAGCGATGACCTCAGAAAAGGAATGCCCAAGAATAGAGAATGGCAGTGAAGTCATGCTATTGAACGAGCTACCATCATGGCTATCTGGATTCAGGTACACCGGGAGCACTCTGAGAAAGCAAGCTTCCTGCTGGTGTACAACCTGAGGGGCAGCAGTTGATTGCTCAAATACATGGGTCCCTGCCAATTCCATGGTAGAGCTAGAGGACTGGGTTCCTGGTTTTTGGCTTTGGCCGGGCCCAGGCATTTAATGAAATGGCTTATTTGAGGAGCTTATTTGAGAAGGAATATCAGAAACTGAATATGGGAGCTATTCACTTGAAATGGCTAGTAGACATCAAAGTGGAGCCATTTAATAATCACTCACTTCTAATATTCTCGATTCAGCATGGCCCTAGGTAGAATTATACATTTGGAAGTCAAATGCACATGGACAAGAATACTTTTAAAATGCGATGCTGACAACATGAAAAAATGGAACTCACCTAACACATAGAGTGGAGTAGGAAATGCAGCAAAATCTGGTGTGATTATTGGGCATTAAAAGGAACTTTTCTGTGATTGTTGTTCATGAATTTAGAATAAGAACATTCTCTTTAGTCATACTGAGTTGAACAGGTACAAGCATGGATTTAGTTGTATGAATGTGGTTTCATCAGGCCATGGCAATAATGAATGAGGGCATTGATGTTCTGCATAAAAGAATCTAAAACAGTAACTGTTGCTTGGAAATTGTTCAATAAATATTTATTGAATGAATAAGAAAATGGATGTTATTTGCTATGTACAGACTTTACTAATCCCCATACAGCCAAACAAATTGCCCAGAGGATAAAATCAAGGAAAGAGAAAGATGTCTTCTTTAACTACTTTGTTTGCATTTCTGCTCATTAAACAAAATATCAATTGAAAAATATTTATTTTAAATGGAGAAGTTAACATTTGTATATGAATATACTATGCCTGAATAAACTATAATAATCAATTATTATTTATTAGTTCAACAGGTTCAGTAGTTTAAATTACATGGAAAATATATATTCCTTATAAAATAATCTGAAATACTATGAAAAGCCCTTTAAAATTAATATTAAAATGAACTGTATCTAGATTAACTTAACCAGGCATGTTCCCTTGATATATAATTATTATGTGTAACATATTCATAAATTATACAGTTTTATCAAAATCTACATAAGATCTTCAAAAAGTTCACAGAAAATGCATATTATGAAAAAGCTGTGTATGAAGTTCAAATGATTTTTACACCAAAATTCCATTTTCCATGAACTTTTTGAAGTTACTTTGTATATACCCCCATCATTTGAAATGTTGGTTCTTAATAAATTGTTCTCCATGTATAGTAATAGTACTCACTACTCTTGAGTTTATCAAAGCTAAATTCGTTTGGGACTGGTGCTGTGATGTAGTCAGTAAAGCTGCTGCCTGCAGAGCCAGCATCTCATATGGGTTCCAGTTCGTGTCCATGCTGGTCCACTTCTGATCCAGCTCCCTGCTAATGTCCTGGGAAACACAGCAGAAGGTGGCCCAAATGTTCAGTTCCCTGTACCCACACGAGAGAACCAGAAGAAGCTGCTGGCTCTTGACTTCAACCTGGCTCAGCCCCAGCTGTTAAGACCATTTGTGGAGTGAACCAGCTGATGGGAGATCTCTCCCTCTGTGCCTCTGCCTTTCCTTCTCTCTATGTAACTAAAAGAGAAGGAGAAGGAGAAGAAGAAGGGCTATTTGCTGTTTGATTCCAAATGTATGACATTATGGACAAGGCAAAACTCTGGAGACAGTGTGATCCTTGGTTTCCTAAAGTTAGGGTTTTTAAAAAGAAAGAATGTATGTATAGGTGGAAAGAAAGATGTACAGGTGAAGAAAGGTTGTATAGGTGGAGCACAGAGGATTTTTACAGGATGGCAGAACATGTCTAGTATGGTGGCGAATACATGCCATTGCATGTTTGTCCAAATCCATAAAATGTACAACACCAAGAGTCAATCCTCATGTAGACTATACACCTTCTTGGAGAAGACAGTGTATATCTGTAAGTGCAATTATTGTAACAGCTGTGCTACTCTAATTAGCTATGTTGATAAGGAGAAGGCTATGCATGGGGGAGTCAGGGCATACATGGAAAACTACTCCAAATCTTACTTTAATTTCCTGTGACGTTAAAACTAGCATTAAAAAAAAAAAAGACTATTTAAGGAAAAGTCCAGGGGCAGGCATTGGACACTATGGTACATTGCTGCTTAAGATGCCTGCCTCCCCTATTGGAGTGCCAGGTTTGAATTTCAGCTCTTCTACTTCTCTGATCCAGCTTCCTGTAACTGCATCTTGGGAGGCTCATGCACTTGGCTGTATGCCACCTACTTGAGAGATCCAGATGGAATTACAGGCCTCCAGCTTTGTCCTGGCCCAGACTTGTCTGTCGTGGGCATTCAGGGTTGGAAGATGTCTCTGTTTCTTTACTTCTCTCTTTCTGCCATTCAAATAAAATGAAAACAAATACAAATATATTAAAAACTAAAAGTGTATTTTCAAAGCATAGTGATCACAATGGCTTGATATCAGACTACTTAAACAAAATGAATAGAATGAAGAATTTAAGAATATATGGATTTGTGTTCATTTATTAAGCTAATAGTTACTTATCTTTCTAATATATTTTAATTAATTGAAATATTTTTGAAAAGGGAAAAAAATTAAACCATGAAACACCAGGAGAATATATGGATAAATATTGCTTTGATATCATAATTAATATCTTTAATATGTATTTAATATTCTGACTCTTTTAACAATGGGATAAATAAAACAAACATGGTAATTGTTTAAAATGTGAGCAAATGAAAATTAACATTTTATAAAATAATTGTTAGAAGATGAGAAAGGCTTATATTCATAATACACACACTATTTTACAAATCAAATGCTAAAAAGAACCTTGAATGTAAAACCTTGAGGACATTAAATTACTCAACAATGTTAAAATTCACAGCAGTAATTTTAGCAGGAAATATAAGACTCATAAATTTCACCAAAGAGAAATAATTATGTAATATTAAGTAGTATTCAGTAATATTCCATAGCAATAGAGCATGATAATATTGACCATATGAATGATGGTAGAAAGTCTCTAATATGTTGGCAAAGGGAAAAATAACTTTCAGGATAAATTATGAATATAATTTATAAAAATGTGAGTTATATGCTCATATCAGCATATATGTGCATAATATGCATGAATATTTTCAGTTTGCTCAGAAAAACTTTGGAAGCTAATCATGAAGGTGATTGTTTGATCTTAGTGTGAGAAGTTGAAAAATAAATACCTATATTTGACAAAACTAGGAAAATACTTTTTTATAAGATTTATTTTTATTTATTTGAAAGGCCAAGTTAGTGCAAGAGGGAGAGACAGAGAGAGAGAGAAATCTTTCATTTGCTGGTTCATTCCCAAATGGCCACAAGGGCTGGAGCTGGAGCCAACAGAAGCCAGGAGCTGGGAGCTTCCTCCAGGTTTCTCAGGTGGGTGCTGTGGCCCAAGAGTTTGACCCATCCTCTGATGCTTTCCCAGGTACACTAGCAGGGAGCTGGATTGGAAGTGAGCAGCCAGGATTCGAACCAGTGCCTATATGTGATGCCAGTGTCACAGATGGCAGCTTTAACCACTATGCCACAACACTGGACCCAGGAAAATATATTTTTATATTTTATAATTCATATTTTTATATATTTATATTTTATAATTTATGGAAATTTTACTTTTAAGCTACCTGAGTACTCTGTATTATGTTTCTTTTCCTCTATGGGATCATTCACAAATCACCATTCTACTGCCTTTTCTTTTTTTTTTTTTTTGTTTAATTTTTTGACAGGCAGAGTGGACAGTGAGAGAGAGACAGAGAGAAGGTATTCCTTTTGCCGTTGGTTCACCCTCCAATGGCTGCCATGGCCAGCGTGCTGCTGCTGGCACACCGCGCTGATCTGAAGGCAGGAGCCAGGTGCTTCTCCTGGTCTCCCATGGGGTACAGGGCCCAAGCACTTGGGACATCCTCCACTGCACTCCTGGGCCATAGCAGAGAGCTGGTCTGGAAGAGGGGCAACCGGGACAGAATGTAGTGCCCATACCGGGGCTAGAACCCAGTGTGCCAGCGCCGCAAGGTGGAGGATTAGCCTGTTGAGCCACGGCGCCGGCCACTGCCTTTGCATTTTTAAAACTAATTAATATTTTTGAAAGAGGGAGAGAGAGAGAGAGAAACTCACTTCTACTGGTCCATTCCCTAAATACCTAGAACACTGGGGCTTGGCTATGACAAAGCAGGAATCTGGTAACTCAATCTGGGTTTCCCACATGGGTAGCCAGGCCACAACCATTGAGTTACCCTCTGCTAACTCCCAGAGTATAGCAGGGAGCTGGATGAAGAGCAGGGCTCTCCAATATAACATGTGGACATCTCAATCAGCATCCAACCTACTAAACAAAACTCTGGCCATCTGCCTTTGATTTTTAATCCTTATGGAACTGTAGCATAATTTTCTCCTTTTTTTCATTGGTTCTTTCTTCTTTGGTTCCTCCTATGACAGCTTGAGGAATTAATTTCTTCAGTTTACCAGGTGGTTCTTTTATTCATGACTGTTTATTTGATTCATTATGAGAGTTGATATTTTGGCAGCTTGTAGTTGATGGACCTAAAGCTAATTTCAGTAACTTAAGAAGAGGATCAAAGCACAATTCCCCAAGTTTCTGAAGAATTAATGAGGTTGACAGTGTGTGAAAATAAGAGATAATTATTATGATTTTTTTTTCTGGCTTTAAAGTTAAAAACAACAGGTTAGAATGTGTTGCTTACATTTAGCAGGTAGATGACACTTTGCATTTGTTAATGCATTCATTGGCTTTATTCTCATCTATAAATCTGTAAGGAAATCCAAGTATTTCTAAATAGTTTCTAAACTATTTCTATAGTTTACTATACTGCCATTGACCATTCTACCTTAGTGAAATCTGTAGTGGTAGAAAACAACAATTAACACAATATGAATAATGTTTTATTGAAATCAGCTAGATTAAAGTTTGCTTTAATTACATTCCAATAAGTAAATAAAATAAATTTATTTTAAAATCAAGATAAATTCCACAACTTAACTTTCACTGTAAGGGAAACACCTCAACATGATTTTCACTTTTCGGTTTGTTGTACAGAATACAGGTATTTTAAATTCCATTTCCCTCTTTCATTCTTTTTATCTGTGGTCATTTCAATAATCACTAGGCAGACCTACCAGACATGTGCATTTGTCAGCCTTCTAGGACTGATTTTAGTGTTCTCTTACAAAGCCCATTCATAAGAGTAAAGCTATTGCACATATTTTATTCATGATATTTTTTCTATGTAAAAGAAACTTCTTTCAGAACTGATTTCACATAGCTGACAGGGGTCAGTATTTTCATATTTTTAAAATTTGTATCATTTATTTAAAGGGTACGAAGAAAGAGGGAAAAAAGCTTCTATCCACTGGTTCACTCTACAAATGTCTACTACAGCCAGGGCTGGGCCAGGATCAAGCCAGGAGCTTAGAACTCAATCTGGGTCTCCATGTGGGTCTCATGGACTCAAGTACTTGAGCCATCTTCTGTTGCTTTCAAGGGTGCACAGTAGCAGGAAGCTGGAACTGGGAGCAGAGCCTGGACCCCAATCCAGGACTCCTACATGGGATGCAGGTGTCCCAAGCAGTATTTCTTTGACAGTGATAGAATATTAATGAAACAAATTACAGCATTAAAATATAAAGATACTTCAGGAAAATTCATGGAAATGGGAATTAAAAGATGAGTTTATTTTGGGGCAAAACTTTTTAAAGTCCATGGAACTTTTTGCAGGCTTCTCATTGTTAAGAGTTAAGGTTTAGAAGATATCTGTCTAAAAGGTATCTGTGTCACTAAAAGAGTGACTCTTCAAGTCAAGGTGATACTCCAATTAAGAAGCAACAAAACAAGAACCAGAAACAACAAAAATGAAGTTAAGAAGGAAAAGGCAGGCTTGAAATAGTGAAGCCCCACTTTTGGGGCTGGTAGGAGAGTCAGAGCAGAAGGAAGATGTGCTGACTTTTGCCAGTCATGACAAGAGGATATATTTATTTGCAAAATAAATTTATGAATTTATGCTGGCCATAGCAGCCACTTTGGGGGTGAACCAATGGAAAAGACCTTTCCCTTTCTCTCTGTCTCTTTCTCTCTCTAACTCTGCCTGTCCAAAAAAAAAAAAGGTATGGGTTTACACCTGTAAATATGCATATATGTGAAGAGCCTACTGAATTTTCTTAGAAACATGAGGAAAATCTAGACAAATGTTTTTTCTTCCATCTGCTGGTTTATTGCCCAGATAGCTCCAAACGACCAAGGCTGGGCCAGGCAGAAGCCAGCAGCTCCATCCAGTTCTCCCATGTGTGTGGCAGGGCCCAAGCCATTTTTCAGTGCATTTCTCATGCCATTAGCAGGGAGCTATTTGGGATGTCCAGCAGCCAGGACTTGAACTGGTGCCCATGTGGGATGCTAGCATCTTAAGCAGCAGCTGTACCCACTGGGCCGCAATGCCAGCCCATAGAAAAAATGTTTGTTTTGGTATTTTTTCCCCATACTTTTAAAATGAACTTTGAAAGTCCATTGTATTTTTAGATTTCCAATTTCTTTTTTTTACATATCTTTTTTTTAAACTTTTTTTTTTATTTTTTATTTTTGACAGGCAGAGTGGACAGTGAGAGAGAGAGACAGAGAGAAAGGTCTTCCTTTTGCCGTTGATTCACCCTCCAATGGCCGCCGTGGTAGCGCGCTGTGGCCAGCGCACCGCGCTGTTCCGATGGCAGGAGCCAGGTGCTTATCCTGGTCTCCCATGGGGTGCAGAGCCCAAGCACTTGGGCCATCCTCCACTGCACTCCCTGGCCACAGCAGAGAGCTGGCCTGGAAGAGGGGCAACCGGGACAGGATCAGTGCCCCGACCGGGACTAGAACCCGGTGTGCCGGCGCCGCAAGGCGGAGGATTAGCCTGTTGAGCCACGGCGCCGGCCTTTTTTAAACTTTTATTTAATGAATATAAATTTCCAATGTATAGCTTATGGATTACAATGGCTTCCCCCTCCCATAACTTCCCTCCCACACGCAACCCTCCCCTGTCCCGCTCCCTCTCCCCTTACATTCACATCAAGATTCATTTTCAATTCTCTTTATATACAGAAGATCAATTTAGTATATATTAAGTAAAGTTTTCAAAAGTTTGCACCCACATAGAAACACAAAGTGAAACATACTGTTTGAGTATTAGTTATAGCATTAATTCACAATGTACAGCACATTAAGGACAGAGATCCCACATGAGGAGCAAGTGCACAGTGGCTCCTGTTGTTGACCCAACAAATTGACACTCTAGTTTATGGCGCCAGTAACCACCCTAGGCTCTCGTCATGAGTTGTCAAGGCTATGGAAGCCTTCCAAGTTTGCCGACTCTGATCATATTTAGACAAGGTCATAAAAGACAGGGTGAGGATAGTAACCAATGATCCTAAGAGTGGCATTCACCAGGTCTGAACAATTATACAGCATTAAGTGGGGAAGAGGACCATCAGTACACACAGATTGGGAGTAGAGCCATTGGAGGTAGAGTAGAGGTTATGATTACAAAGGAATGAGGCCCGGCCGGCGCCGTGGCTCAACAGGCTAATCCTCCGCCTTGCGGCGCCGGCACACCGGGTTCTAGTCCCGGTCGGGGCACCGATCCTGTCCCGGTTGCCCCTCTTCCAGGCCAGCTCTCTGCTGTGGCCAGGGAGTGCAGTGGAGGATGGCCCAAGTGCTTGGGCTCTGCACCCCAGGGGAGACCAGGATAAGCACCTGGCTCCTGCCATCGGAACAGCGCGGTGCGCCGGCCGCAGCGCGCTACCGTGGCGGCCATTGGAGGGTGAATTAATGGCAAAAGGAAGACATTTCTCTCTGTCTCTCTCTCACTGTCCACTCTGCCTGTCAAAAAAAAAAAAAAAAAAAAAAACAGGAATGAGGCCCAAGTGCGCTAGACAGGGTCTAGAACAAAGGACAGAGTCATTATTAGAGGAGCTAAGAAAGGTGCTGTCTAAGCTACAATTAAGTTTTCTGATTGAGAGGCAAATAGAACCTGACAGAAGGGGCTTGATAATAATCTGTTGGGCTTTAGGCCTTGTAAGTTAAGAGGCCCAGACCTATCTATCTCTTCACATGGGGTATATCCTAAGGGAGGTGTGAACCTCCTAGGGGAAGGCACTCTGTTGACTTTCATTACTTGGCTGGCCTGGGAGGAGAGCTGGCCAGGTAAAGGCAGGTGGCATCTCTAACAAGAAATTTACAGTTCTGCCTGCAATGTTGCTGACCCTACTTGGCCATCCCCTCAGCTGCAGTGGTCACTTTGGAACTTGGGCTGAGTGAAGGGCTTTTCAGCTTAGTGCCAGTAAGATCTGTGGCTCTGACCTGGGCATCCTTCGACTCCAGGGCAGGTCCACTTCCAGTGATCCAACTCTTGGCAGAGCTGCCAGGGCTCTTCACAAGTTGACTTCTGCTGAAGCCCAGGCTTACCACATTGAAAGCCACTGCAGTGGACTGGCCTGTTTGGTCTCCTTGAGGGCAGATCACTGTACAGAACAGCCATTAATAGGCCTGCCACCCATTGCTTCTGATGCCGAGCTTTCTTTTCCTCCTGGTTTGTGTTAAAGCAGACCAGAGGATGCAAGTCAAGGGAGTGCCCAAGTCCCATCTCTAATCTTCGGTGGCCTGAACGACAAGTCTATAGTCACAGGCATGTTCTGTAGTAGTTTTTCTAAGGTAGACAATGCCCATGAGGAAAATTATATTCTCACTTTAAAACTTCATTTCCCTTTGGTTTGAAAGGGAGGTTTTTTCTACTTACTGTATACTTCGCTGATGGCGAAGTGAATCTAGCTATGAGATTATTATTTAAGTTCTTATTTTGGCTGTGCTATTACAGAAAAATGTTAGCCATCTCTTTTATAAGGTCTAAAGATTAAATTGTGCGTCCTACAAATTCCTTCATAATAGAATTAGTTTCCTATCTTCAGAAGAATAGAGAAATGAAAGAACAAGTTGGCCTTAGAGAAATGAGGGAGCAAGTCCTAGATCGCTTGCTGACAATAGCAATATTACATGAATACCTAGCAAACAGTTTCCACCATTAGATAACAACTTAATAAAACATTTACCGGAAGGTCCAATGCCTTCTATAAATTTTAAGAATCATGTATTTGAAAACACCTCTTAAATATCTAACATGGTGTAGTTTGTTTAACCAGTAAACTTAAGCACAGCCATATAAAATGTTTTTAGTTTC
Source organism: Lepus europaeus (assembly GCF_033115175.1). Taxonomy (NCBI): domain Eukaryota; kingdom Metazoa; phylum Chordata; class Mammalia; order Lagomorpha; family Leporidae; genus Lepus; species Lepus europaeus. The sequence continues at coordinate 46,150,122 of NC_084843.1, read as the reverse complement.
TTTCTACCAACAAGTATAAAACATATGATGCAGAGATTCAGGTCACACGAATTAAAATGTATCTTTGATTGATTTTAGCAGCTTAAATTTATGGACAATCTTATCTATAAGCCAATTAAAATAAAATTCTTAATAAAATTTTCCCATGTGGACATATAATATGTACACACATATAACATAGTATAATAGACCAATATAGCAATTTTAATAATAGCTTTTAAAATCTTTAACTCTTTTTGTAGATTGCCAATTGATTTGAATTGCTTTTTGTTTTTAGTAACCTCAGTTAACCATACTTTCTCTCAGTTGGTACTGTTAATACATTATTGGCTTCATCTGTTTACAGAGCCATCCCAAAGTACTGAATACAATAGAAGTGGCTGGAAAAAGTCCATAGGAACCTATAGGAGGACAGCTAAACACAGAACCAACAACGCTTTAGTTTTATGAGCAGCAAATCCTATATAACTGTGGATGACAAAAGACTTTAAGTTGCCATGTTTAAAATTATAAACTCATCAACCAACAAGAGGCACTTGCTTACTTCACAGTATTTTTGAAAGCACCTGTAGGATTTTACAAGTATTTAACCCTTTATGCCTCTGGGGCTTTCTCATTAAGGTAACATGTCTAGTAACACAAGATCATTAGACTTTTTAATTCTCAAACATTTGTATTAATAGCATTTTCCATTATAGAAACTTAAAATTTAGTACCACATCACATCTTGATAGTACTTCTAATATAATACAAATAGCCTGATTACTTGGTGTCTCTATAGGATGAGAGACATAGGTCCTTACCTCCCAGGCCTAGGTGTTTCTCCCTCCTTCTACATCTTCTTCACCATCTTTACAGGACACTGAGGGATCTGCTACCCAGTCTTTATACCTATCCTGCCGCTAAGTTCAGAAATCCTGCTTTCTTCACTTTAGCCTCCTTTTTTTTTCCTGTTTTCCTATTTGGTGTTGGCTTTTGTTCTGTTTGTTTAGCTAGATCACTGCCCTACCTTAATGCATTCTCTCATTGAGCAACTTTGTAAGTGAATAGTCAGAAGACAGGAACTCCTTTTGAGAATAAATTCACTCCCTCGGTGAGGAGACTGTAGCATCAGAGAGGTGGCAATGAAGAATGTTGTGAGAAGCAACAGAGTGATGACTCTTAAGAGCCGGGGAAAGGTTCCCCAGGGAATAAAAAGAAAACATTTAGCATGTACAAGAAGAGAAAAGAGATTGCTTTATTTCTAGGAATCTTGAGTGCACTCCAGGCAGTTAGAAATAGGTGTGCTGTTTTCTGAGTAATACAGTTGATGAATATCGCTTACAGTAAGGTGTGCGGGAGAAATAGTTGAGATGAGGGAAGAAAGATCCTGGAGAGAATGGAAATTTTTAAAATATTTTATCTCCTCTGTTATAGTCTTTCTTAGGCAACCTCAATTCCCCTTTCCCTGGTCATCTTTATATGACTGATTTTCAGATTAAAATTTCCATGGCAGACACTTCTCTTGAATCCTTGTTCTCTATTCCAATTCTCCCTATTTCCTATTTTTGTTCTAAATTCATCAGTAGTTAGTAGTAAAACAGGTAATTTCTTTGGTATATTTATATTCACTATCTGCTTTGCAAAATAGTAGTTACCACCATATAAATGTTTTTACAAGAAATAGGTGAGGCAATAGATACGGTGTTTTAACAGTGTTCAATCATGGTGATTGCTTAACAACTGATAGCTGTTATCACCAGGCAACCTCATGGATGGATGTTTCAGCAGCTTTCAATTAGATACTAATTTCCTTGAGTATATAGGTTATATAATTCATGCATTTTAATATAGAAATTAGGCCAGTTTTGATATCTAATAAATTATTGGTAAGTTTTGCTTATGCTAATTAATTCTAGCATAGTTTGACTTCTTTTACAGATTTTTATTTATTTATTTGAAAATCGGTTACAAAAATGACTAGGCCAAACTGAAGCCAGGATCTAGAAACTCTACTGGGTTTCCCAGGTGGGTGGCAAGGCCCCAAGTACTGGGGCCATCTTCTGCTGCCTTTTCTGGCTCATTAGCAGGGAGCCGGTTGGGAAGTAAAACAGCTGGGATTCAATGTGGATCAATACCAGCTCAACCTGCAGCGCCATAGAAACAGCCCCTGACTTGTTTGTGATATGTGGTATATTTTCAAATGGATTTTCAACATTTCATCTGTATTTATACTTTAGTTAGTTATCTTATTAATGACAGTCATCTCTGTAAATATAATATATTCAAGAAATGTGGACTTACTGGGAGAGAAGGGGAGAGACAGAGAGAGAGTGAGAGAGAGTATTAGAGAGCCAGAGAGAGCTCCCATGTGGTGGTTCACTCCTCAGATTATCAAAGGAGCCCTGAGGCCAGACAAAGTGCTGAAATCAGGAACCAGGAACTCAGTACAGGTCTTTCATCTGAGTAGTAGGATCTTGATCCATTAATGCTGCTTCCCCGGGTCTGTATTGGCTGAAAGTTATCAGAGGGTATCGAACATGGGCATCCTAATACAGTAGGACTGTGTTTAATTCAGCATCTTAACCTTTAGGTCAAATGCCCACCCCTGTAAATATTTTAATATATATCATTTGCCTCCCTACTAAATGATGACCTTCCCAGAGGTCAAATGTTCTGATAGTAAGCAGCATGGTAACACCTGGTGTCTAAAGCCATGAAGAGCTTATAATGGGCATGCAGGAGTTTGATATAATTAATTTTATTCCAAGAGACTGATATCCCAAATGCAATGGCATTTTTTTTCTTCTAGCAAGTATAAAGTAGCTTATTTGTAGATATTAGACTTTCCTTGTAACTATGAGGTACCGGTGAATATCAAGTATTTCCCAGTGTATGATTGATTATATGTGCTTTTGCTATTTCAGGCCGTTTTACAGCTTTTATGGAGTAGCAGTGGTAATTACCTGTTTCACACACCTGTATATGCACTATGAGCTTTAAAAACCTATGGTGTGCTCAGGCCATCCTCTTTGCCATCTGTGTTTAGGTGCTCTGGGGTGCCTACCTTTCTTTTTCTTTGTATTCTGTTTTGTTTCTCCCCCTCATTATTCTCATTATTTTCCCTGTTGTTCAAACTGGGGCTGGCATTTACATTTTTATTAAACACAAAACAACAGTAAAACCCTAAACAGCTCCTTAGAGGAAAAAGCACTAAATCATAACAGTATGTTGCAATCTTGATTCATCCTCTCGAGATTGCTCAGCATCCATGTTTGTGTAGATTGATAAATGCATACTTTTCTTGTAATTAAATCTGTAAGGAGAGACTCCTGCTTGCAGGTATGGACTGTAGACTTGCACCTAACTCATTGGATGATAATTTAAAGTGTTCTTTCTGTTAAAAATGAATCAGAGTATGCCATATTTTGAATGTCCCAAAGATAACATTATAGTCTTTAATTACATGAACTTCTTAAGAGATAGGAACATATTTGTGCTCACACATAAAAGAATGGCTCTTATGCTTTTCTATTTTTTCTCAGGCATTCTGAATAATGCCCCTAATATAGTTAGTGATTGACATGCTACTGGGGAACAATGACACTTGAACAAAGCAATCTTGATTGACTTGGCCCCCAATAGGGAGTCTTTTGGTTATGTGCCTCAGTCCTCCAGCTTTTCCTCATTATAAGTAGGCCAGAATATTTATTGTCATGTAACAAAATATCTCCATGATGTATGCATTATGATAGGCTTCTTTTCAATGTAGCTCTTTGTTCTAATGTAGAGTGCTAATGAACTGTGTAACTTGTTTTATTCATTTTGGTGTAGAGAATTGCTATGATGTCAATCTAAAGCTATTTTAGTTTTTACTTTGGTTCTTGAAACTAATGTATTAGTCTGTTTTTATTTCTAACTGTATTTACCTGCTAGTTTGCTAGTCATGTTTCACATGTAAATGAAGATGGGAAATGTGTCAGCAGGATTTTTCTTAAGATGAATGCATTGTGTATAAATGCCCATGCACAATTATAATAAAGTCAGTCCCCTCTAATTGTCTTTTCATCTAAAGCAAGCTAATATTTTGAAAAAAGTAATGTAGGCATATCACCTGTGAATCTGGAAATATTGTGGACTTGGTATACTTGATATTCTTTGCATTTACTGCAGTTAGCAAACAGCAACAAATCTTTTTGAAACAAGAATTCATGCTTATATGGCCGGCGCCGTGGCTCACTAGGTTAATCCTCCGCCTTGCGGCGCTGGCACACCGGGTTCTAGTCCCGGTTGCCCCTCTTCCAGGCCAGCTCTCTGCTGTGGCCAGGGAGTGCAGTGGAGAATGGCCCAAGTCCTTGGGCCCTGCACCCCATGGGAGACCAGGAGAAGCACCTGGCTCCTGCCATCGGATCAGCGCGGTGCGCCGGCCGCAGCGCGCCAACCGCGGTGGCCATTGGAGGGTGAACCAACGGCAAAAGGAAGCCCTTTCTCTCTGTCTCTCTCTCTCACTGTCCACTCTGCCTGTCAAAAAAAAAAAAAAAAAAAGAATTCGTGCTTATAATAAAAGGTTGCAGATGCAAGTAAGACTGACCTATTGGTAAAAAAAAAAAAAAAAAAAAAAAAAAAAAGCTCAGGTTAAGATTGAATAGTTAGGATATATTTAGTAGCATGGCTGTCTCAAACATTATGACGTTACAGTGCTACACGTACATTTATGTTGTATTCATGCTGTTCTGCATTGTATCATAAAATATGACTAGTTTACATAACCATGAACACTTTGAACAATGGAAACATTGAAGCTTCTTATTTGGAAGAACTTCTAAAATTCCTTGGGCAGAAAAACTCTTAGACGCTAATAATCGCTGCAATCTTTTATAGAAGGAGCTAACAGAACTTCGTTATTGAACTTGCTTCATGTGTTGTAGTGCATTCTAGGGAAAACACAGAAGGGTCTGTAAGAACAAAATGTAAGTTGCAGTCCAAGCTTGGGCTTGTAAGCTAGCATATCCTAATTACACAAATGTATCTCATAAATTATTTTTAAAAACCTAGAACTCTGTAACCCAGTAGGTGTTTTGACATGTGGTTCTGCCCGTGGAAGTGAATATGTAAGCCCCAATATCTATTTACCTTTTTTTTTAACAGTCCAGATGATTGTAGCCATTAATGAGTGTGATTGAATTTTTTAGTGTTGACAGTGTCATAGTGATAATGTTTCCGTAGTAAAACAATGAATGCTTCATTAGCTACAAGCAAAAATTTCATCTCAAATGATAACATAATCACAATAAAAGAATGTCTTGGCCCAGTCTGTTTTCCACTTATGTTAAAGCAAGAACTGAAACATGTTAGAATTAAGTACTAGGAGTCATTGCAAAGAATATTTGGGGGTTGTGTTTGATAAATGAGAACAACGTGGTTAGCATTACTTTTAATGTCATCCTATGAAATAAGAAACTTGAACTTAAATTTGAATTATTTTGTAAATCAGACATCTGCATATGAACTTTAAGAAGGATTTGAATATGAGCCCCAGAGTGTAGTTAAACATGAAGACAGCATTGTGACTCCTAAGGTCATGTAGGTTATGTCATTACTACTTGTAAAATATTTTCCCTAACAATTGAGTTTAAATGAAGTCCCCACAACTCTCCATAATTTTAAAACCTGTTGATAAGAATGTTCTTAAAGGAAAATCTTAGATTTTAAAACCTTAACCGCTTATTGTAGCCTCTATAAACAAAACAGTACAAAGTAAAACAATAAAATGCAATTCATGGTTAAAAGTCCCCACCAACAAAGCAGGTTCAGAAGACTCCAATGTGTATTACAGTCTAAGAGCATTTATAGGACAGAGACATGAGTAAAGACACAACTTACTGGAAAATTGGTTACAGAGCCTCCTTTAATTAGTAAAACTCAGTTTCTGAAGTTAAACAGTATATGTTTGGTTTGTTGGTCTTTAGAGCAGGGAACCAGTTCAAATCTGTGGCCTTCCACAAATCTTAACAAAATGTCCCTGTTTCCATTCCTGCCTGGAGTAAGTAATCAGTCTACTGCCTAAAGTGAATCTTTGGGCATTAGTCTAGGGGAGCGTAACCCTGGCAGTGACAAGTAGACTTCCTGAGTTGAGAGCCTAAGGGGACAAAGGAACACAAACCTCATAAGGCAGAGAGCTGAAGGAATAAGCTACACAGAGAACTCCCTCAGTTACCAAGTTGAGCATGATCAGTAGGTATTTCTGATAAAATTGCCTGGAACATGAAAAAACACCCAGAGGACTAGAAATAAGTGTCGAGCTCACACAGGGCTGAAGAAGTGCCTGTTGATACCAAAATACTGGAAACTCAGATACCAGTGGCTTCGGATACCACATGCAGAAGGCTCTTGTTGTAAGTAGTGGGCGATCACTGAACCTGAGCACTGCATGGGTTCCAGCTAGCAAGTGACAGTATCAAGACCTGGAAATATCAAACAGTTTCCAAGTACTTCAACCACATCTCAGAACTATACTAAGATTATTTAGATTACAAAATACCCATGACTGAACAGATAAAAGGTACAATGTCTGGCATTCAATCTAATGGACATATGAAGAGAGGGAAATACATCTCAAAGTGATACATCATAAAATTAGTACAGGCCAGGGTAAACAGAGGTTAGAGTGAGAAATATGTTGAAACAGTTGTTAAAATTTTTCCATAGACTTAAAAAGTTAAGATGGGTCTTTTATTATGTTCATTGGCCCAAGGTGATTCTCTAATGGGAAAGCCAAAATAGGTCAGATGACAGTATACAGACTGGTATGAACAGTAGATGAGATAGTAAAGGAAAGATTAAACTCAAGACATACCAGGGGATCTTGTTGAAAATGAGACCTTACTTGTAGTCCATTACTCCAGTGGATTTGCTGTCATAATGTCACCAGTATCTTTCATGTTTTAGATGTCACTATATACTGCTGTCATTCTTCTTAGTAACATATCTTCCTTTGTTTTCAGGTAGCACCATTCTCCTATTTGTACTCTGACCTGTGACATTGTTCAGTTTTCCTCTTGAGCTGCTATTCATTTCTTCACAATTGCTATTTTTCCACTGATGTTCTGTTTCATGACCCATGTTATCTCTTCACTACTGTATCAATTTACATGATAGCAATTATCTTCCTTGTGGCCATGACCTTCAAACCATTTTCTTCAGTGGAAGTCTCTCTCATCTTCACCATCAATTTATGATAAAAATCTGTACTTACCAACTTAGAGAGCCATGAAAGCACATCAAAATGTTTATTTTAATTGATAGCCTTCTGCCACCTGAGTATTTCAAATTTTTTAAAGGTAGCAACACTAGTTATTCATACAAACTTCTCTTCCTGTTTTAGCCAGTCATTAAGCTCTTCCAAATAACTCTTTAAGTATCTCTATAATTCAGAATCTATCCAGTCCTGCAACTACCACCATCTTTGAGCTTTGGGGACACAGTTTTTCATGTCTTTTCCATTTAATTTTGTTGTACACCAGTCTATTCTTCCCACTTCAGCCTTGCTCACAGAAATCCCAGATGAGACTGTGATACTTCTGTTACTAAAGGTATTGAAATCAGCCTTTTATTTCTCCACATAAAATTCAAGCTTCACACAATGAATAAGAGGCCAGCATCTGCTTAACAGTCCAGCCTCATCTCTTTCCTTATCTTTGACTGCATTGAATTCTAGATAAGTGGGAGGAAATGACATCCTTACGATTTAGGTAGCTAAAGTTTTAGAAATTTACAGACATAAAAAGGCTATACAAACTAGGCTTGCATACAGTGAAGACTTTGCAAAGTTTATATTTGCCTCTGAGGGCACTCAACTGCTAATTGTTCTCTCAATGTAAAATCCCTTAAAATTGAAAATGAAAATTCTCAACACTGTTCTTTTGTAGTAAGGTTTGCATAATTCTGTAAGACTTAAACATAACCTGTCCTCCCCATTATCTGCATCTGAAACCTAGTAACAAGGATTATGCATTCTTACCTGCAAGTGAAAGAATCCCTGTACTACTGATCTCCAAAACCATTCTGTTTCCAATGTTACACTCCAAATGCCTACAGTAGTGCCTTTTGTTGTAGTCACAGACTTTGTGAAAATGTATATTTCAGATGCTACTTTTTAGTCTTTAGGTCTTACTAGTCTTAACCATGCTAGCCACAGAAAGTAGTACGACAGTCTCAGCAGTTGATTAATGAATAAAGGAGTTTATCAGCAGAGTGCTAGTTCCATGCTCACATTATTCTTTGCTTACTGACTGCAAGTGTCCAGCATGTAACAAATCTTCCCAGGCAGACGAATCAATTAATTCATAGGCTTTTATTGGAATTCTGCTCCCGGGCGAGGTTCCCAGGTCCCAACAGAGCAACAGAGTTGGGGCCGGAGAAGTCACGCGTCAGAGATTGGGAGGGCTCCTTTTATAGATTTCAGGGCATGGGGGTTAAAGGTTGAGGCGGGTCTGATCCTCATTGGTTGACCTTTAAGCACCTAAGAGGACCTTGACAAGGACTTTTCTTCCCCGGAAGTATAGGCCTTCCCTCCTTGCTGCTCCCAAAGCTACCACTGACTACTAATTAGTAACTCTTGGGATATGGATTTAATGTTTAAGGATGTTATTACTACTATTTACCATGCTTTACCTAGATAAACTGTATAAGCTCTAGTTCTTAAAGTCTGAATCTTGATATGCTATAAGCAGTAGGGTTTTGTCAATCTGATCTTGATAGGGACAGATTAAACAGGGTAGGGTGGGAGTGGGGTCTTAGGCTACTTTCAAGACATTGCCCTCCATGGATATTTGCTTTGAAATCAGAAAAAATCTAAATGATAAAACTAGGTAGGGTCATGTGCTTCTATGTGGATGTTTTGTTAAGAGATGTTAATTGTGTTTTTCAAAGTCAGATACCTCTTTACACCAGAAACAAAATGAAGTAAAGGAATTCAATATGTTAATGCATGCCTTTGTATTACATTCAAATTATCTAGTGCATTCCATATGCTACATTTGAAAGGAGAGATTTAGAAGTTGGTAACATACATGAAATCTGTACAGTAAGCTGCAAGGGGGGACTTTAATTTTTATTGTATAACAAAAATCTCAAAGGATTTCACATGAAAAATATCTAATTCAAAATAGAACATTCAAGATTCAGCATCTCGCTCAATTTTGAGCACTAGAAATTTAGTAAACCTACATTTATTTCATCCATTTTTTAAGATAGTATCTTAGAAAGCCTTACTAATGTAAGAAACTCCTTAGACAACTTATTATAGTGACGAGCCATGATGGTATATAGACTTGAAGTATAGTTATTGATAATGATTTATAGAAACAGTTCATTTGAATAATTAACTTAAATAATCATATGATTTTACTGATGTTCGTGGTATCAAAGACTACCTGCATGACAACTTAGTAACCACCAGTCAGAAATGGATTTGTTTCATTATTACCTTGTTTAGAAATGGATCATAAAATATGGACTGTGTGTTAGTGAAGGTACCAGGCATGCAAAAATGACAAACTTTAACTCTTTAAGGACTTTAAAATATGAAATCTATAATTACATCTACTGTGTACATATTGGCTGATTTCAGATCTCAAGATTATTCTAAACATGGATTCACATGATCAGGTTTTCTTAACTTCTCACTTGTAATAAATTTCTCATTCTAAATACTTTGACAATCCATTTGTTTTTCATAGTTTAATAAAGTTTAAGAGGCTCTCCCGTATTTAAAGATAGTTTAGGTATCCGGAACCTGAATTCTACCTGATTATGTGAATGAATTGTGTGGCAGATATTGCTATTAAACTGAGATAGATCCCTGTTCCCCTTCTTCCTTTTCTCCTTACAGACGGAACTCTTGTTTTAATTTGGGGTAAAATGCGTTTTGTTAAACCTGCCTTTATTGCCTTTTTTGATCCTCCAAGAAGATACTGAGACAGGAGTTTGGGCTCTAAACATAAGCAGATGTTTTCTGACAATCTTGTCTCTTGTTATTTCTTTTTCGTTTATCCTTTTTCTTTTGTTTTCAACTAAATAAATAAATCCTGAAATAGAAGGGGAGGCAGAGTAAGCCAGCTTCCATGTGCAGATTCACTCCCCAAATGGCTGCATGGTTAGGGCAGAGCCAGGCTGAAGCCAGGAGCTTCTTCCTGGCCTCCCACATGGGTGCAGAGGTTCAAGGACATGCGCCATCTTCCACTGCTTTCCCAGGCACATTAGCAAGCAGCTGGATCAGAAGTGGAGCAGCTGGGACTCAAACTAGTGCCCACATGGGATGCTGGCCCTGCAGGCAGAGGCTTAACCTTTTCCACCATAGAGTTGACCCCATTGTGGTGTTAATCTACCTAGCACTAGGAGATGGAAAAAGGAGCTCCTTTCATCACCATGACACAAACTGAGAAGGAAAGACTTGTACTAAGCAAAGACTGAGGGAATTCAGAATATTGATGCATGCTACATCTGTACTATATTTCCAGGCTTGTTAGAATGTGAAAAAATGAATAAATTGCCCATTAAACTAGTGTAGTATGATTTCTTTTATCACATAGTCGAATGAAATGCTAGTCTAGTACAAACTTCGATTTAACCTATTGCTTGCCCGACCTATTTACTGAGGTTTAGACAAAGTTCTACTTATAAGAAAGCTAACAATTTAGCATGCCTAATAAAGTCAACCTAATTTGGAAATGAAAATTGGAAATAAAGTCAAGTTAAATAATGGGGCATGATGCTCTGCCTGTGGTGCAGATAGGCACTGATTCGAGTCCATGATGCTCTACTTCTCATCCATCTCTCTGCTAATAGCCTGGGAAAACAGTAGAAGATGGCTTAAGTGCCTGGGCCCCTGCACCCATTTGGTTGACCTGGCAGAAGCTCTTGGCTCCTGGCTTTGGATCGGCACAGCTCTGGCCATTGTGGACATTTGGGGAGTGAACTAGCAGATGGAAGACCTCTATCTCTGTCCCTCCCTCTCTCTGTAACTCTGCCTCTCAAGTACATTAACATATTCTATTCCATAAATGTATTGACCTATATCATCTAATGAGTGAAATCTAGCAAAGTGAAATTTGAAATAAAGACATTAGAACCTGAATTTGGGTTAAAAAAAAAAAAAAGGAAGGGAAATATAATCTATCAAATCAATGGATAAAAGATAAAACAAATAAGCACATGTAAAATTTTAAATGACTACAATCTAGAGATCATGTAAGTTTAAGACACCAAATTTACAAAATATGTGAGGATTCAGTTGGTAGCTAACCCCCATTTAAATCACTAGGATCAGGATCCTCACTTCTTTTTTTTTTTCCTTAATGTCTAACATACTTAAGATTTCTAAAGCTAATTTAATGAAAGGATAAGGGAAGGGCAGAATAATTCTCTAATGTAGTAGTTTAGGAAGATTCGTCTCCAGTTCAGCAGCATCAATGTCACATAGGAAAAAAAAATTAATGTGCCACATCTATGACAAAAGTTCAGTTTCATCATATATATTATGTACAGGAAAAAGCAGTATGTATATATAGGGAATAATATCCATAGTTTTGCCCAGTGAAGGAACATCTTGAAATGTATCTTCGAAATACGGGAGGATTGCTGTATTCAAGAAGGTATCTTCAAATTAATTTCCATAGAAGCCCAAAGTTTAAATGACTAGCTCTTGTTACCTTGAGTTGTTATGGTATACTACATGAACAAGAAACAGTTGACATTATTTTGAAAGACTAATGTCACTTTATTTGAAAGGCAGAGAAGGAAAGTCAAGAGAAGGAAGTAGTCCATGCACTGATTTACTCCCCAAACGGCCACAATGGCTGTGCTTATGCCTGTCTGAAACCAGGAGCCCAAAACTCCATCAGGGTTTTCTGTGTGGATCCTAAGGGCCCAAACACTTGGGGCACCTTCCTCTCACTTCCGAGGTACACTAGCAGGGAGCTGGATCAGAAGTGGTGTAACCTGAACTCCAATATGGGATCCCAGTAAAACAGGTGGTGGCTTACCCAGCTGCTCCACTATGCTGGCTCCAGGTTGAATAATTAAGAATAGGTTATTTATAAAACTTTAAGAACAATGTATGAGAGAAATAATCATTACGTACATGATTTTACTATAAAGTAAATTTTAAATCCATACCACATATACAGACAAAACAATAAAAAGTTAATTTCTCTCAAATCTCCAGTTTCCCTCTAAGTCCTCACTATAAGCGTCTTGTATCTTATTTCAATGTAAAACATAAGCAAGTACAAGAGGTCTACAAAATGCTTACGGAAAAAGTCTACCCCACAAAAACAGGTTTCAAAAAATTTCCCCACAAAATACACTTGCTTTTTTATTCCATTTTCCAAACTTTTGAAGTGTGCTCACATAATCCTGAGGCACACTTCTTGAACTTGATTTAACAAAAAGCGTGACACCCACAAGTGGTGTTAGGTATTTATGTTAAGTAGAATTTGTGAAGTTTTATCTTTAAGTACTTGAGCAAGGGACAACTTATGAATCCAGCCAAACATAGAAGCAAAGTTGAGAAGTCAGCTCTGACTACAAGTAGGCATCTGCCTTATTTGGCTTGGTGAGATATAGCCAGTCATGCCCGTGAGTTTAATTCACCTGCCTAACCTACTCTTATGTTTTGTTTTTTCCAAGTTAGGTTGGATTTTGAAAGGTGGGAACTCAGTGTGCTGAGAAACCCTCAAGTTCATGGCTTGCTGGCTATATGTCACAGCTATTCTATACTTTTTTTTAAAAAATTTATTTTTGTTTATTTGAAAGACGGAGTTACAGAGAGGTAGGTTCACTCCCCAAATGGCCGCAACGGCCGGAGCTGTACCGATCCGAAGACAAGAGCTAGTAGCCAGGATCTTCTTCCTGGTTTCCCATGAGGGTGCAGGGGCCCAAGCACTTGGGTCATCTTCTACTGCTTTCCCAAGGCCATAGCAGAGAGCTGGATCGGAAGAGGAGCAGTCGGGACTAGAACCGGCGCCCATATAGAATGCAGGCGCTTCAGGCCAAGGTATTAACGCGCTGAGCTACAACGCCGGCCCCTACTCTATACTTCTTAAAAATGGATCCTCTACTGATTAAAAATATACACTAGTATTGTGGGATATCCTATCTGAAAACATATGCATAGATTAATTTGGAATTTATAGGTTATAAATAAGTACCTGTATTTTATATAGGCAACTTATCCTCAAGAAGTTAGAATAATTTATATGCTTAATGAATTAAAGTATGATTCTTTTATCAATATTGAATAGGAAGTTAGGGGAAAAATGATCCATTTTCTGTTCAATAAATTCCTGGGAAAGAGAATTAAGGAGCTTTGTATACGTGTGTATATAACAACGTATACATTGTGTATATCTAATGCATTAATAGTATTATAAAAGATCTCGTCCAAATTTGAATGTTGCACAGTCATCTATATTTTACATGCCATTATTTCATATTGCATTATCTAGCTACATGTCAAAGACAAATACTCAATATCAGCAGAAACTCAAAATACAATTACATAAAATACTTGGATTTTAAGAGGCTGAGAGTAGGGGTGGTGCATGGAGAGGGAGAAAGGGAGAAATTCAACTCCTTAAACACCATGCGTTTCCCAGGGCATTTGCAGGGAATTGAGTTAGAAGCGTAGTATCCAGGACATGAACCACAATTCTGAAATGTAAACAGCCATCCCAGACGGTGGCTTAACCCACTGAACTGCAATGCTAACCCCTCCATTTCATTTTCTTGTCAACGGCATCATTTCTTTATTTGGTCTTTGATACTTGGGGAGTAGGTGTAAAGAGTAAGAACCAAACCAAGTCTGAGACATTCACAACTTAAAGCTTTTTTGTTTCTTAATGTTGTGATGGATTTTGTTCTGTTGTGGAGAGCCAAAAATTGTAAGCATCCACATTTTGATAATCTTGAATTTTCTAGTTTCAGTAGCAGTTTAGAAAGATGATCCACTGATGATGTCTCACAAGTTAGAAGTATATTTATTGCAGGAATAAGCCTAATCATTGAACTGCCCAAGGTAGAATAGTAGATAACATGGAAGCCTACTTGGAATTAGAATGTTTGCCTGTATACCCAGTCAATATACAGCATTAATGTCAAGAGAAGAGTGGTTAAAGCCAGAGAAATGGGACTGAATTACATGTAAAGATTAGCTTGTGTGGGGTCGGCGCTGTGGCACATTAGGTTAATCCTGCACCTGCAGTGTCAGCATTCCATAACAGAAAATAATTGTTCATTAAAATATATACTTTTGCCAATAACCAGAAAAAAAAAAAAAAAAAAAAAACTCTTGGACTGTGAAATGGACCCATGAAGTAGAAAGATCTCTTAGCTGACTGTATCAAGAGCCAAACCTACTGAAAACTCGAATTTACTGAATTTGCTATCTTTGGTAATTTGAATTTGTATTCAAAAGGATGCTAGTCATTTTATTCTGTAGGTAAATGCCCAAGAGGGCTGGTCTGGGCTGCACCAATATTCAACTCTTAGTTGTCTTTTTTTTTTCCCCTCATATTTATTTATGTGAAGGCAGAGTTGCAGAGAGAGTGAGTGAGTCTTTTGTCCGCTGGTTCACTGCCCAGTTGGCCACAATGGTCAGAGTTGAGCCGATGTGAAGCCAGGAGTTTCCTCTAAGTCTTCCCACGTGGGTGCAGGGGCCCAAGGACTTGGGCCATCTTTCACTGCTTTCCCAGGCCACAGCTGAAAGCTAGATCAGAAGTGGAACAGCTGGGTCTTGAACCGGTGCCCATATGGGATGCTGGCACTGCAGGCAGTGTCTACCTGCTACACCACAGTGCTGGTCCCTTGTAGGTGTTTTTAAAAATCATCTGAAGAATTCAGGGCCATCATACTCCGCAGGTACTTGGAGACTATTTGAAAGTCTGCTCTGCTTGTTATCTTCAACCATCTGATATTGAGTGTTCTCTGTTCTCCAAACTGACAGTGTCTCTAATCACTGAAAATTGTTTATCCTTTAGACTACTTGAGAAAATGATAACCTTCTCCCATATATAAACGAACCTGGAAAATACTTAGCTTTTACATTGCATTGAACTGAGTTCTCTATTCATGCCTAGCAGGTCTCAAATTTCATTCCTGTATGGAGATGAACTTTCTTCGCTCTTAATGGCCATGTTACATTAGATATCATTATCTGTTTATGGAAAACTATTATATAACCCCATCTCTAGAAGAGAGATCTCCTTACATGATTTGCAAAGGTTAAAATGGAAGAATATTTTAAACCAGTATTGGCATATATATATATTTTTTGTTTATATCTTTCAAAGGTCCTGAGAAATATCAACACTAAAAATACAGACATATCTAGTGAAACCATCAAGTTCTCATCAATATGTTGCGAGGTTGGCAGTAAAGTAGACTATGGAAAAAACTTTCTGACAGAAATCTTTATTTTCTGCAGAGAAATTGAGGGCAAAAACAAAACTTGCGAACTAAGAGTTATTGTGTTAACCATTTCTTAAATTGAGAAGCCTAAAAAGCAAAATGCTGCCATCAGATAAGAAAAATTAAAATATGCATTGGTAGTACTAAGAGTCTTCTGGGGTCCTTAAAGTTAATATGGAAGTCTATAAAGCTTTATTATTCCTATTCTATTTTCTGTGATAGATTCAACATTTTATTGAAGCTTTTTATCTTTTCCTCATGGCCAGGTTCCTATCCAATTTTAGTTTTATTTCTTTAAAATTGCATTTCCCTGTTGTTTTGAATACATCTTCCTATTCACCATACTTTCACCTCATTTTAGCCAGGAAATTCATTCTTTTGACTTCAATACATTTAGATAGGCCCTGCATGGTGGGTATACTCCTTGGATTTTATTGTCTATTGGCACAAGTCTCCTATGATTTATTGTTATAGTCTAAACTGGCTTATTGCTGCAATACTTGAATATCAGCATTTGTTTCTAATGCAACCAGTATTGTAGAAAAGAGAAAATAGAACTCTGAAATCCAGTAATAAAATACATTGTCACCATTCAGTGCAGAAAATTGACAGGAGGTGAGTATCAATTTGAATTTAAAGCGAAGTCTTTTTAATTAAAATGAGATGATGGTGACATTTTTAAGACTGTATTAATATTTAAAAATTTCACATTATTTCATTACCCTGGGTTTACTAATACAATGCATACTTTGTTACAATATTAAGCATAACCATTGGTACACACTGGGGTTAAATATAAATTAAGGGATTTACCATGTAATTATCTACTTAAGATTATTTTCAAAATGAAACCTGATGAGACGGTTTACTGTTTAATTTCATAATCGTTTTGATTTATTTGCCCCTGAATAAAGTTGCTTCCCTGATTTTTGTCATATGTTGCCTTAAGAAGTATATTGGCAACTGACGTGCTTTTTTTATTCAGTGCTTTCAGTTTCTATGTTTTAGTCTCTCCAGTACACAGTAAGTCTTGAATTCTGTTGTATATAAAATTACTTCACAGCTCTTAAGAAATTCAGGAATATATTTTGGCATTAGTGATAAATGATTATGTAAATCAAAATGTATTTTGACAGATGAGCATCACACAGAAACTTAGAATATATAAACATGTTTCCAGTGATAATTAATTTTGTGGTAATATTTAACATTTTAATCTGAATATACAGTTATCTGCAAACTTCAAATCTTGTTAGTTAGTGAAAGCAAATTTTAAACTTCAAAAGTTTTTATGTAGCCTAAAATGCTGAATTTCCACGATTAAAAGTGAAGAGAATGATGTAATCCTATTTTATTTGTATTTTCCGTGTTAATTACTTGTGTGCCTCAAATTTTTATAAATAGGAAGCTATTTTGTGGGTATAAACTGATTAGTTAATAAAATGCTTTCAGAATGAAAAGAAAGCTGGCAATATGAAAATTGAATACTTAATACTTTTTTAAGGAAGAAAAGATTTAATGTACTCTGAATGTGTAGGTGAATCTTGATTCATTTTGTATAGGTGAGCATTTTTTTACATAAAGGATGATATTAATGTAGGGAAAATATGATCCACATTTTGTAACTTTGTTGAGCTTGGTTCTGTGGAAAAGGCAGCCCTCTGATTCCTGATAGCTGAGGAGCTGAGGGTGGTAGCAATTTATTTATCCATGTCCTTAAATTGCCTCTGTAATTACGTGACCTGCCTCCTATTTTGCTCTCTATTTGACTTTTCTAATTATTTCAAGACACTGCATTTTCTTGCAGATAACTGTGTATATCCAGATTAAAATGTTAAATATTACCACAAAATAAAATAGATTTGTGCTTTGCTCATTCCTCCCTCAAATTTATTCACTCAATCTAATGTCAACCAGTTTCTTTCCATCACTTTCCATAAGCTTGTGTGATTCTGTTGATTTTTCAATGTTAGACATTATTTACAGAGCTTGTAATATCAAAAAGGAGGATCTATACTCCTACACATATACTTCTTCATATAAACTCTTCCAACAAACTTTCCTTCACACTGAACTCCTAATCCTTTAATATCACAAGTTTTTACCTTGTAATAATTTACATCAAGTTAATGTTAGTTTCAACTAGTAGTTTTTTAAAAAGGCAATTGTAAAACTCAAACACTTGGATTCTCAAGCTAAACTGAAATTACTATAATAGTTTTCCAATATCATTTTCCTCTTTCCTCCTCTTCAGTTTTATTCCTCAGTAAGCATGATATATATATATATATATATATATTATACATACACACACACACACACACACACACACACATATATATATATATATATATATCATCAGGCAGAGTGGATAGTGAGAGAGAGAGACAGAGAGAAAGGTCTTACTTTGCTGTTGGTTCACCCTCCAATGGCCGCCGGGGCCGGTGCGCTGTGGCCGGCGCACCGCGCTGATCCGAAGGCAGGAGCCAGGTGCTTATCCTGGTCTCCCATGGGGTGCAGGGCCCAAGCACTTGAGCCATCCTCCACTGCACTCCCTGGCCACAGCAGAGAGCTGGCCTGGAAGAGGGGCAACCGGGACAGAATCCGGCACCCCAACCGGGACTAGAACCCGGTATGCTGGCGCCGCAAGGCGGAGGATTAGCCAATTGAGCCACGGCACCGGCTTAGCATGATATATTAATGGAGAACTAGGATTTCATGTCATCGTAGTCTAGAAAACATTTCAGTTTTCCTCTGGATGTTTCAATATAGGGCGTTATACAGGAATCAGGCTTGGGATTTAGGTATTCTATGATATTTCATGTATACAATGTCTTCATATTTTTTCTTATTGAAGAGGCAAAGAGTAAGAGAAAGATGACAGAGAGCTCTGGTTAATTGGTAAAAGGCTGTAAGCAGGAGCCTAGAACTTCAGGAGGGAGGCAGAGATCAACTACTTGAGCTATCTACCCGCCCCTCCTTTTCTACCACTTCTCGCCAGTCCATCTCTCTCTCTCGACGTGATTTTCTCTTCCCTTTAGACTGTCAGATGTTCTTCTCAAATGGCAATCTCATTAAGTCGTTCATATTTAAAATTGAGAATTGAAAAAGTTAATTATAAACTTTTTTTAAAGATTTATTTTTAATTATTTGAAAGGTACACTTAGAAAGATAGAGGAAGAGTGGGATACAGAAATCTTCCACCCACTAGTTCACTCCTCAGATAGCCACAATGGCTAATGCTGGGCCAGGCCCAAACCAGGAGCTTCTTCCAGGCCTCCCATGTGGATGCAGAGGTCCAAACTCTTGGGCCATCTTCTTCTGCTTTCCCAGGCCAGCCGGGACTGGAAGAAGTAGCCAAATGGTATGCTGGCTTCAGAGGCAGCACTTTGACCCACTATATCACAGGGCTGGCCCCTGGAAGCTGTTTACGGGAGTGGTTGCAAACATATAGGCAGGTGAAGCTCTGACTGCTACCATTCTAGGTTTGAATGGAAGAACCACTTATTAAATCATATTAGCATTATAATTATATATGTAAATTAATGTATAATTATGAATTTTTATATTACCATTAATATGAATTCATTAATATAAATATTTCAAGTAAGCATTTTGTTACTAATATGTTCCCTCTTCAACTTTCAGCTGTATTTGCCTCTTTAAACTCAAGACTGTTGTGGTTTAGTTTTCTCCAGAGGCCCTTTGGAATAAGGAATTGCTAAGTTGCTAAGAATGAATTAGGGAATTGTTGAAGTCTGGAATGAAGAGTTACATTAGGTTCTCCTGCTTTTGTTTCCAGTTCTCATTGAGCACCTAGGATCACCCTGTACCTCCACTTGTGAAGACTCTGCGTTTCCTACATTGAAATATTTCAGTGGAGCTTGGCAGGAAGAAATGCATGCATATTTTCATGTCTCAGGGCATTCACCTGAATTCCCAAACCATCATTTTTGTTCCATAAGGCAAATCATAAAAAAGTGCAGCCAGTCCATTGTACAACAGATTTTTCTGAATCTGCTTAATTTTCTGCAGTATGGACTTTAGAATATAATTACTATGAGTGTGTCTCTTTTAAAGATGAGGAAACAGCTCAGAAAGGTTGAATAACTTGTCATGTGTTTCACACAAAAGATTGAACTGAGTCTGTTTCACGTTTCATTTTCTGGTGAAGAGGATGAGTGGGATCTTATTTTCTGTGGTTGGGAATCTTTATCCTTTTTACTCACTGTTAGATAATTCTCCAGGGATGCTGAAAAGAGGCAGCAAAAAAAAAAAAAAAAAAAAATCTAGGTGTTCAGACAGCAGTCCTGGGAATTAAACAGACTTTCCTGCTTTATTAAACAGACAATGAAAAACAGAAAAGCAGAGAGGAAAAGGCATTAACAGTGTCATTTCTAGTATTCTCAATTCTGTATATTTTCCAGTATTGGAATCACAATTAGCTTGACTGTTTTCCACATTGTTTTCTTGGAGCAGCTTCAGTCACATCTAATTTCACATCAGTTTTTTGCCCTCAGTACTCTAGTTTCACTATTACAATTATAGTACAAATATGTGTGTTCATTTTCAGCTTAGTTCCTATTTCTCCTCATTTGTCATAACATGAATATTGATACAAGTGTGATTTTAGATACTTATGCACTTTTTTTAGTTTTCCACTAAACTCATATTTCCTTTTTTTTATTTTTTATTTTTTTATTAAACTTTTATTTAATGAATATAAATTTCCAAAGTACAGCTTATGGGTTACAATAGCTTCCCCCCTCCCATAACTTCCCTCCCGCCCGCAACCCTCCCCTTTCCCGCTCCCTTTCCCCTTCCATTCATATTTACTTGAAAGACAGAGTTACAGAGAGAAGTAGAGAGAGAGAGCAAGCTCTTCCATCCACTGGTTCACTCCTCAGATGGCCACAATGGTCAGAGTTTCGCCAATCTAAAGCCAGGAGCCAAGAGCTTTTTCTGGGTCTCCCACACAGGTACAGGGGCCCAAGGACTTGGGCCATCTTCCACTGCTATCCCAGGCCACAGCAGAGAGCTAGATCGGAAGAGGAGCAGCCGGGACTAGAACTGGGACCCATATGGGATGCTGGCGCTTCAGGCCAGGACTTTAATCTGCTGCGCCACAGCGCTGGCCCCTATACTCATTTCCAACTGGTTTGATATTTAATAATTTTAGAACATATTTATAGAGGAGTACTTTTCATACTCGAGGTCCCTCAAATAGGAAGCAAATCATGAGAGTACTTTGCTACTCTTACATCATAATCGCATGGTACAGCTGGTTTTTAGATTGCTTCTTTCTTTCTGTTAGGGGAGGCGATTTTCGTCTCCATGACACGTTGGTCATTTCTGTAGTTTTCCATTGCAACCAACCCTGAGGCAATGTTTTAGTTGAATTAATATTTAATCATGACTGCTTTTGGTTTCCTTTTACTGTGATATCTGCACAAATTTTTTTTTAAAGATTTTATTTATTTGAGAGGTAGAGTTACAGACAGTGAGAGAGAGAGAGACAGAGAGAAAGGTTTTCCTTCCGTTGATTTCACTCCCCAAATGGCCGCGAAGGCCAGAGCTGTGCCGATCTGAAGCCAGGAGCCAGGTGCCTCTTCCCGATCTCCCATGCAATGCACAAATGTTTGATTCCTGATGTATCTTCCAAACTCTTAAGTGCAGGTAACATTTAAGATAAATTTTTATTTGAATGGCAGAGTGACAGATGCATAGGAAGAAACAGAGTTACAAAGATACACCTTCCATTTGCTGGTTCACTCCTCAATGGCTGTAATGGCTAGGCTATGTCAGGCGAAAGTCAGGAGCCCAGAAATCCATCCAGGTCTTCCCCGAGAGTGGCATTGGGCCCAAGTATTTAGGCCATCTTCAGCAGCTTTTGTAAGGCACATTAGCAGGGAGCTGGATCTGAAGCAGAGCAGCTGGGACTTGAACTAACATTCTAATAGTATGCCAATATCAAAGGCAGCAGCTTAAGTTGCTGAACCACAGTGTTGGCCCTGGTTCAGGTAATCTTAATACAATGAATCGTGACAATTAGTAACTTCTAGAAGTGAAGAGACTTACCAATAATTGTATTTATGTGTATGTACATGCATGGTCTTGAAGAATTCTACAAAATGAGTATCATATAAAAACCTGAGTTTCCAATTTTTACACAATAATCTATTTCCAAGAATTTTGAAGTGACTTTATGTAGTTAGAAAAATAGAACCTTAAAAAATAAACCACGATTCTTTCACTATAGCTACCAAAATAACCAATGGATTCTGAAAGGTAAAATTTTTTTAAGATTAAATATTTGACAGAAAGTGACAAAATTGGCAGAATTGGAGTGGATCATCCATTTACTGGTTCGCTCCCCAGATGGCTGCAAGAGCCGGGGTTGAACCAGGCCACTGCCAGGAATCCACAATTCCACATGGGTCTCCCATGTAGATGTCAGCAGCCTCAGCATTTGTGGACTTAATTTCTTCTCCTTCCTGAAAGTGAGATGTGTGTCTTTCTGCATTGCACTATTTGAAGCTAGAGAAGGAGTAGGTTGACTTCCTACTTTGTTCAATGCATATTTTGGTACTATAGTAAAATCAGGTTTCTGTTCTCATACCTGGCTTCCTTAGCTCTTGGAAAAGTGATTTGGTGTGTGGATAGCTGCTGAAATTGGTATGACTGTGGGAAGACAATCACAGGACAAGAATAGATGGCACTTTACCTCTATTTCTGGCATTTGACAATATCAGTATAGGTTTTTAAACTTTTTTACATTGCTAACTGAAGTAAAATGGAAATCAAGTAATACTAAGAGATTTTTCTTTAATTTGAAAATGTCAGAGTGAGATACCAGGATATAAAGACAGCTTTGGTTTGCTGGTTTACTCCCCAAATGGCTACAATAGCCTGGGCTGGGCCAGGACAAAACTAGGAACTTGAAACTCCACCTAGGTCTCCCATGTGAGTGTGAGGGTTCCAATGACTTGGGCCATCTTTGGCTATCCACCCAGATATATTAATAGGGAGCTGGATTGGAAGCAGATCAGCCAGGGCTCAAGCTAGCACTCCAAAATGGGATACAAGTGTCTCAAATGGTGGCTTAACCTACTGCAATACAACACTAGCTCCAGGATTTTTTAAGATTATGATTCTCTAGAAGCTTGTGGTGTGTGTGGCCAGAGAGCTCTGTTCAGTTCTTCAGGGTTAAAGGTGTGCCTAAGGTGACACACCCAGATCTGGAGTGGTAAATCTCCTAAATGCTCATCAACAGAAGACTGGATAAAGAAATTATGGTACATGTACTCTATAGAATACTATACAGCAGTAAAAAACAATGAAACCCGGTCATTTGCAACAAAATGGAGGAATCTGGAAAACATCATGCTGAGTGAAATAAGCCAGTCCCAAAGGGACAAATATCATATATTCTCCCTAATCTGTGACAACTAATTGAGCACCTACAAGGAAACCTGTTGAAGTGAAATTGACACTGTGAGAAGCAATGCCTTGATCAGCCCTTGTCTTGATTGTCAAGGAACAACTTACTATTTTATTCCTTTTAGTATTTTTTGTTCTACTTAATACCATTGGTTGAACTCTTTAACACACAATTATTCTTAGGTGTTTAACAGGGATCACTTTTCAGTTAAATTTAAATATAAAAGTAGGAATAAGAAAGGGAAGAGATGGACAGTTTGGCACATGCTCACTCAGACTTAATCCTAGAGGTAGAGTTAAGAAATGTGCCAGGGGATACCAATTCAGTGCCATCAAGGTGGCATGTACCAATGCCATCTCACTAGTCCAAGTGATCAATTTCAGTTCACAATTGATCATATTGATAGGATTAAGAGTCAAAGGGATCACATAAACAAGACTAGTGTCTGCTAATACTATTGATAGAATTAAAAAGGAAACATGGGAAGTGGGGTACACAGCAGACTCATAGAATGGCAGATGTCCCAAACAGCACTCCAGCTTCAGAATCAGCCCTTGAGGCATTCGAATCTGGCTAAAAAGCCAATGAGAGTATTTCAGGCATGGAAAACCAAGACATTCTGGCAAAAAAAAAAAAAATTAAATGAAAGACCTCTGTGAGTGAGATCCCAGCAGAAAGAACAGGCCATCAAAGAAGGAGGTACCTTTCTCTGAAGGGAGGAGAGAACTTCCACTTTGACTATGGCCTTGTCTAAATAAGATCGGAGTTGGTGAACTCAAGAGGCTTCCATAGCCTTAGCAGCTCATGACAAGAGCATCAGGTGATTACTGAGATCATAAATAAGAGTGTCCATTTTCTTTTTAGTGATTTATTTGACAGAGTTAGACAGAGAGAGAGAGAGAGAGAGAGAGAGAGAGAGAGAGAGAGAGAGAGAAAGTTAGTTCTTCCCTCTGTTGGTTCACCCCCCAAATGGCCCCCATGGCCGGAGCTGCGTCATTCCAAAACAAGGAGCCAGGTGCTTCCTCTTGGTCTCCCATGCGGGTGCAGAGGCCCAAGCACTTGGGCCATCCGCCACCGCTTTCCCGGGCCACAGCAGAGAGCTGGACTGGAAGAGGAACAACCAGGACTACAACCAGTGCCCATATGGGATACCGGTGCTGCACCTGGGGGATTAACCAAGTGAGCCACGATGCTGGCCCCAAGAGTGTCGATTGTTAAGTCAACAGTGGGGGCACTGTGCACCTACTCCCCATGTAGGATCTCTGTCCTTAATGTGTTGTACTATGTGAATTAATGATAAAACTACTACTCAAACAATACTTTATACTTCGTGTTTCTGTGTAGGTGCAAACTGTTGAAATCTTTACTTAGTATATACCAAGTTGATCTTCTGCATAAAGATAATTGAAAATGAATGTTGATGAAGAATGAGATGGGAGAGGGAGTGGGAGATGGGATGGTTGTGGGTGGGAGGGAGGTTATGGGGAGGGGTGAAAGCTGCTATAATCCAAAATTTGTACTTTGAAAATTTGTTTTTTTCAACTTTTATTTAACAAATATAAAACAAAGATTATGAATCAAAAGGCAGAAGGAGCCACATCCAAACTGTAAGGTGAATGCCAGCTTAGTTTCCATTTGAAGTCCCACAAATTGAATAATGAATGAATATGACATTGTTAGGGTGGAAAGGGCTGTCTGGTCCTTCTATGGGTGTCTTTCTGCCAAAGTTTTGATGAAATTTCTTAAAACACTCTACTAATGAGCAGATTGTGTATTTCATTGGTCCTCTAGAAAATCAAGCAAAATGCCTTGAACACTATGTATATAAAAAAACTTTATATTGCCATTACTGATTTCTTTTGCAGTTACTGGATCATTTGTGCTGCTTTGTAGCCATTGCTTTGTGCCAGGGCCATACTGGTAGTCATATTTCACCTCCTATTACTAGCCTTTGAATAACTGATTTAGAATCTTCACCCTATTTATCTAAAATATATTTTTTAGAATCTCTCATCTATTCTGCAGCTCATCTTTTTGCAGTATATCTGGCTCGAAAAGCATTATTTTCAGTTTGAAGTTAGATTACCATTAGGAAGTTAGAAATATCCATGGTGACTGTGTTTAGCTAAATAACAGTGCAGTTCAAGCTAAAATTCTGAATAAATAGTATATGTTAAATAAAAATAAAATGACTACATCACTACTTGATGCAGAAAGATTTTAATCGAGATTGATGTTACTATTTATATATGCAGGTATTCCATCCTGCTTCCTTTCTCCTTTGGCTTCCTCTATTCTTCCTTCCTTCCCTATCTACTTATCTATGGGTCTGTTTGCCTTTATTACAATCTTGTCACTACTTAGTGAATTTTACATTTTCCAAAAGTATGCCATGAGACTGTTTTACAACTGACTCATAAATTTAGAAATGATTCATTGTAGACAAGATTGACTCTTGAAATTAAAGCTATATATTATATTTCAGAAAGTTAAAGATTCAGTATAAAATACCTCACTGTATTGTGTACATGTAAAATCAATGAAAAAATCACTTGATATTTCAGTCCCTAAAAGTTTTCATGAGCCTAAGTCCTTACATTTCATATTACATTATTTTATCAGAAAAAACACAAATCTGTAAATCTAGAAATTTATAATAAAATCTTAAAAATTATTTAAATGCTAAACATCAAAAATATGAGAATCGCTAGTCAGCAGTTCCATCCTGTGAGAAGTAATCAAAATGCCCTTTGGTTGTCCAGTGCTGACGCCATTTTTGGAGTGCTGGGTTAAGTCCCAGGTATTCCATTCATCATCCAGCTTCCTGCTAATGCCACTGGGAAAGCAGCAGAAGGTGACATGGGTGTTTGGGCCCCTGTTGCCCATTTGGAAGAGCCAGATGAAGCTCCTGGCTCCCAGTGTCAGCCTGGCCCAGAGCTGGCTGTTGAAGCCATCTGAGAGTGGATTGGTGGATATAACATCTCTCTATCACATTGTTTCCTTCTCTCCCTTTTTTTGCTCTGCCTGCCTTTCAAATACTTAAGTCAGTCTTTAAAAATATAATGTTCTTTGGGAAATCAAATGATACCAGAGATAAATAGAATTATATTTATGAACAATATTTAATCTGTTCCCTTTGTATTAATCACATTAACATGATAAATCGTGCTTAATCATCATGCATCTATGACCAGGGAGTCTCATGTATTAATAAATACCTTAAAAATAAAAATGGGAAATCTATATCAGTGGAATAAAACATATTAAAATCTGTGCATGAACATTTAAGATTTGTCACATAAGCATCAATAGCATTTAAAGATATTTTATAATGTCATGGAGGTTTATAGGATAGGTAGAAATCATGTAACAATTAATAGAAGAAACGGGAGGAAATGAAGAATGTAGCTGCTAAGTGCTTTCATTTTGTGTGAAGTGGTATGACACGGCAGAGATTTAAACTGAGGAGCAATAATGATGCACACTGTGGATCATAGAGCATCCACCACACATTATCAGAAAAAGAAGTAACTAATGAGCCAACCATGAAAAGAAAGTAAAATAAATTTCAAAGCATAAGAATGAAGAAAATGAGTAAAACAATAACAAAATATGGTAGTAATACACAAATAGCAATGTATCCTTGAACCAATTAATACTTATGTTAAATTTAAATGGTTTAGTTTCTCAGTTAAAAGAGAGATTCAGGTTGAATAAATAGCAAGTCTCAAA
This sequence comes from Lepus europaeus, assembly GCF_033115175.1. Classification (NCBI taxonomy): domain Eukaryota; kingdom Metazoa; phylum Chordata; class Mammalia; order Lagomorpha; family Leporidae; genus Lepus; species Lepus europaeus. Next base: position 46,123,502 of record NC_084843.1, on the reverse strand, counting down.
TAATATATTATCAACAGGAAAAACACTTAAAATATGAAGACAGCTTTGTCACAAATAAGTTGATGAAAAATATATATACACACTTTCACTATTAAAAGAAAGCCATTGTCAATTTAAGATCAAAGAGCTGGAGTAAATTTCAAAACACTAAATTAGAAGGATAAAGTCATTTCAAAATGATATAATTCTCCAGAGGCAGTAACTATCTTCAACTTATGTACCTACTGACAGGTCTAAGATATGTGAAATGAAAACTGATAGAATTTCAAGAAATAGTAACATTCTGAAATTTCAAAGATACTTGAACAATGATTGACAAATATTGTTGGAAAATAAAATCCTTTATAAATGCTAAAGAAGCTTATACAACTTATTAAAACACTTGACTTAATTGACCCTATAATACAATTTTGCCTGGACCAGTGTTGTGTCATTGTGGATTAAGCCACTGACTGCAATAACGGAATCTTACCTGGGTGCTGGTTCAAATCCTAGCTGTTCCACGTCCAATCCAGTTCCTAGCTGATGGCCCAAGACTTGGCTGAAGCTTTTGGCTTGGGCCTAGGTTGGCCTCAGCAGTTGAGACCATCTAGGGAGTGAATCAGAATCTGAAAGATCTCTGTAACTGCTTTGTGTAACTGGCTTTCAAGTAAAGAAATCTTGGGACCGGTGCTCTGGCATAGTAGGTTAAGCCTCTTCCTGCAGCGCCAGCATCCCATAGGGACTGGCTTCTCCTCTTGGAATCCAGCTCTGGGCTATTGGTTTGGGAAAGCGGTAGAAGATGGCTCAAGTGCTTGGGCTGCTGCACCCTCGTGGGAGACCCTGCAAAATTTCCTTGCTCCTCGCTTTGGGATCAGCTCAGCTCTGGTGGTTGCAGTCATTTGGGGAGTAAACCAGTGAATGGAAGATCTTTGTCTCACCCTTTCTGTCTGTAATTCTGCCTCTCAAATACAAAAAATATAATAAAGTCCAAAGATTTGTTGAGTACTTATAAACAAAAATAGACTACTTTGTAAGGCATAAATCAAAAACTGAAAACCTATGCCATACTAAGTCAAACTAAATTAAGTTAGAAACCAGTAATTGAAACACCATTGAGGTCTCCTCAAACACCAGGCAACTGCATAATCAAATTGCTGGTAATTTATTCAAGTCACTAACATCATATATTCAGCTATTAATTGTTTTCTCAGAAGAAATATGGAGTTATCTTAGACATATTTAGAACTGATAAATTTAAAGACAATGTCAACAAGTTGTAATAAATTTCAGAACTCCAAAACTAGTAAGAGATCAGTAGGATTAAACATCATTTTTAGAGAAAAGTATACAACTGGTATACAAACTTAGGTTTCATCTTAAGAAAATAGAAGAAGCAAGTGAAAATGAAAGCAACAGCCGGCGCCGTGGCTCAACAGGCTAATCCTCCGCCTTGCGGCGCCGGCACACCGGGTTCTAGTCCCGGTTGGGGCACCGATCCTGTCCCGGTTGCCCCTCTTCCAGGCCAGCTCTCTGCTGTGGCCAGGGAGTGCAGTGGAGGATGGCCCAAGTGCTTGGGCTCTGCACCGCATGGGAGACCAGGATAAGCACCTGGCTCCTGCCATCGGAACAGCGCGGTGCGCCGGCCGCAGCGTGCTACCGTGGCGGCCATTAGAGGGTGAACCAACGGCAAAGGAAGACCTTTCTCTCTGTCTCTCTCTCTCTCACTGTCCTCTGCCTGTCAAAAAAAAAAAAAAAAAGAAAATGAAAGCAACAAAGGATGCAATACAGTGTTGTACTAAACTAAGAACTAAAAATATAGAAAAATTAATGAAAAAACATTTGAGAAAACCAAGAAGTAGTTAAAATCCAAATGCTTATGAAACAAAACATACAAATTATTAACATCAACAACAATTTGAATAGTAACATTAGATCATATCAATATTAAACTGCTAAGAACAACTTTATGTTCATATTCAGACAATTGAGTAAATGAACAAATTTCTTAAAGCACAGAAATAACTGAAGCTTACTAGGAATAGGCTTGATTATTGCTTATATACCTATTGAAGAAATTCGGTTTGTGACTAAAGAGTTACAACAAATTATTCTCCAGATACAGAAAACTTCAGTGATGAAGTCAACCAAATATTTCATGAATAAATCAATGATATATGAAACTTTCCAGGAAATTGTAGCAGAAAAGAGACATTAGGCAGGAAAATGAAAGGTGATGACCTTCATGAACTTACGTGTCAAACTACATAATATTTCAGCTAAATGAAGCAGTATCACATAACCAGGAGATTTTCTCAGGAACAGATTAGTTTAAAATTAGAAAATGAGCAAATCCACTATATGAAATAACAACAAAGAAAGTACATATGATCATCTCAAATAGACAGGAAACATTTGGAAAAAATTTTTGTTCATTAACTCTCAACAGTCGAAGAATACATGTTCCCTGAAACATTTACAAAAGCCAAGAGCTAACATTACAACGGGGAAAGATGCTACACTTTCTTACAAATAGCAAGAACAAGGCAGGAATGGCTGTTGTACTCAACTTCTAGCCACATTGCACTGGATGTTCTAATCAGATCAATAAGAACAAAAATAATCAAAGCCATGTAACTACTGAGGAAGAAGTAAAATTGTTTACTTACAGGTAATATGATTACATATGAAGAAATTTCCAATAAGGAGACTAGAATTAAGACATGACTTTAGCCTACATGGGGGAGAAGACAAGTACATACGGAAGTTATTGTAATTTGATATATTAACAATGGATAACTGGATAAATAAAATTTTCATTTATAACAACAAATACAAAATAGATATGAGAGAAGATGTAAAATGCACATATGTTGAAAACTGAAAACGAGTGTGGGGAGGACAAAGTAAAGGCGATGCTCATTGATGGAAAGCATAGCTTGTTAATGTATCCAATATCCTCATGTTAGCATGTGTATTATTTTACAAATTGAGTACTAGACACAATGCAATCCCAGCTAAAATTCCATCTGGTTTTTAAGGAGAAATTTACAAGCTTACTTTATGATTCACATGGATTTTTATAATGTACTTAGATTAGCCAAAACCAATTGGAAAAAGAGCAATGCTGGAACGCTAAATATAACTGAAATTAGTAATCAAATAAATGTAGCATTGGAAACAAGTTAGAAAATAGATACTGCAAAAGAATATAGAAGTAGATCTTGACAAATTTATTTTTAATAGAATTATTGTACGTAATTCAATATATATTTTATAGTACCTTAAATAAGTAGTGCTATAATTATTTGTATGTAAATATAAGCTTTGATTGATATGAAAGAGCAGATTGTAGGTCTATTTGTAAATCATAAAACAATTTCTAGGGAGGAAAAAACCAAGATATTATCTTGACTTAGCCAAATCTTAGATATGATACCAAAGGATACAATATTTATCATTCACAAAATACTAATCATGCCTCAATCAAATAAACATTTTTTTTGGAGAATACTGTAAAAAACAATGAAGAAAAAGTCATATGGAGAAAATACTTTGTCTTCCAGTTAAAGGCTAATTGGAACTTTGATTTTATTTTCCTTCTAATGCTTGTTATTCAACTGGTGTATGAGAATAGAGAAAAATCCAAGTATGTTGTTTCCTTCAACCCATGTGAGATACCTGAATTATGACTCCTGCTTTCAGGCATTTGGTGAGAGAATTAGTGGATGGGAGTGGTGACTAGGTACATCTGCCTGTGTCTTTGACTTGAATCTCTGTTAAAATACTGGAGAAAATAGATTTTACTTAGAATTTTGAGGTATACAAATGAGTTTTTCCCAGATTTTGGATTTAATTTTCACAATCAAAAATATCTACTATATTTTATCACAAAGTAAGCTCAATCATCATTTCCCATAATCTCTTAGAATAAAATATTAATATTTAGTCATCAATTTATTTACCATGACCTGTGATATTTGCAGGATCTGATGGAGCATTCTATGGATTTCTCTTACCTTATATTTCTCTCCTGCAGTGTACTAATGATACAGGAAAATGTGTCCCCTACTATTCTAGTCAGTGAGTCTTTGACTTTGTATGAGAAATGAAATTCAGAAATGCTTCTTCTCTACTTCAAGTTCCTGTGGTATGTAGTCCTCTCATCATAATCTGATTAGTTCTTCTTAGTCAACACTTAATAGTAATTTGTTTACTTTTGGAGCTCAGAAGACCTACAACTAATGCATAGTATCTTGACACACAAGAAGTGGGTATAACTTTCCTTTGTGTCATTTTCATCTCTTTCAGTGCCAGAAATATAAAATGTACCTATTTCATACTTAGTACACTTAGGTTTGCTATGAAGATATAAGTGTAACTCAAGTTTACACTGATGTATCCCTTGGAGTAAGAATATAGTGTCTTTGTCCAAAGTTGATATTTTTGTTAAAAAATCATAGATGATACTCCATGGAAAATTCGTTAACCTTTGATAGAACTCATGATCATTTACTTTGATCAAGTTTTATATAATAAAAGGATTTTTGTTAATCTAGAATAGATTGTATAGATTATACATGACACCAGTATAGATAGGGATTCTAAGACTAAGTTTAGGGCCTTAATAGTGATGTGGTGGGAAAAGGCACCACCTGCAATGCCAGCACTTCAAGTGAGCACTGTTTCTTGTCCCAGCTACTCCACTTCTGATACATCTCCCTGCTAGTGGCCTGGAAAACAAAGGAAGACCGCACACATGCTTGGGCCTTCTACCCACTAGGGACACCCGGATGTAGCTCCTGGCTTCAGCATAACCCGATGCTGACCATAGAGATCATCTTGGGAGCCCTCTCGCTGTCTTTGTCTCTCCTTTTCTTTCTCAGTATCTCTGACTTTAAAATATTTTAAAAGAATGAAGACTACAGATCTATTAAAATTGTTAGCTTAACTTTTAGTAATGGGTTTCCTGCGCGTATAGAACCATTCACACACACACACATTTACATATTTCCATCTTTCATTGTAATCCAAAATGGAAAAATATTTGCTTTCTCTAACCCAAAGTTTAATGTAGTACTTACTGTAAATGTATACTGTTTTTTGGCAATAGCATTTTTTCTGCATAAATGTTTAGGTGTCTCCTACACTGTAAATTATTGAGTGGAGCGAGTCCCCATACCCAAACTAGTTGCTTTCACAGTGTTTATCATATTTTAATATAAAGGTTGTATTACACATTACACATTTTATTAGACATCCAATATAGTTAGTATTTAATGCCTGATATCCTAGTAGTAGTATTTTCACCTTAGTATCAAGTTATTCAAGGAAGATAGCTTATGTTACTTTATGTGAGGCTCTTGGACTTTTTTTTTTTTTTTTTTTCTGTTTCTTACAACACAAACTTAACAGGCTGGCGATTAGATTTATTTTTATTGGAACACATAGGATCTTACTGTATGACCTATATAACTATGTCTGATACTATCCACTTTCCTCTAAGTTAATCCTACCACTAACAAGTCTACTGTTTTTGTTTGTTTGTTTATCATTCTTCATAGGCCAGATTTGGAGTCTATCCGTTATTCCTTGAGTACGATTGAATCTGGAAAACCAACACAAAAGTACAAACCCCATTGGATTATGTGTGTGAGAGAAAACTAGAGCTGAATGTTGATTAGAATTGAGTATTGAGGTTAAAATATAAGGATCTCTAAGTAAATGTGTCTGATTTAAAGCTGAGAAAACAAATTAGGACATTAGAGTTAAGTACCGAAGAAGCACAGAATTTGAGTCAATTAAGGCAAAATGTATAATTTCTAAGCAGTTAATATGTAAAAATTGCTGTCAAGGAAAATTGAGCAAACCAAAAGAAAAAGAAGGGAAATAAAAGCAAATGTTCTTTATATATTGGTCTGAAAAAAGACAAAAAGAGGCATGTTCAAGGAGAAAATGTGTAGATTCACATTGGTTTTTCGAACGTTTGATAAACTGGAGATGGTAATGATCCAAGACTACTTTTTAGTTTGCGTTACCTCGATCTTTCTGCTTTTCCAGAACTGGCATGTGTACGTGGATGAAAAAGTCTTTATAATCCTGATGGTGGGAGGAATTCACAGTGTATCAGGATTTTTTTAAATAAAAGCTTTACCCCAATAGTATGTGGGAAAAAACAAAAAACAAAACCAAAAAAAAAAAAAAAAAACAAAACTGACATTCCTATCTCTGTCCAGATGTAGGCAGTAGCTTTAGAGAGGCATGGTATTTTATTTTATTTTATTTTATTATTTAAAGGGTTAATAGATTGAGGTGTTTTTTTTTGTTTGTTTTTTGTTTTTGTTTTTGTTTTTGTTTTTTTTTGACAGGCAGAGTGGACAGTGAGAGAGAGAGAGAAAGGTCTTCCTTTTTGCCATTGGTTCACCCTCCAATGGCCGCCGTGGTAGGCGCGCTGCGGCCAGCGCACCTACGCTGATCCGAAGGCAGGAGCCAGGTGCTTCTCCTGGTCTCTCAAGGGGTGCAGGGCCCAAGCACTTGGGCCATCCTCCACTGCACTCCCGGGCCATAGCAGAGAGCTGGCCTGGAAGAGGGGCAACCGGGACAGGATTGGTGCCCCGACCGGGACTAGAACCCAGTGTGCCGGCGCCGCAAAGCAGAGGATTAGCCTAGTGAGCCGCGACGCTGGCCTTAGAGGCATGGTATTTTATTTCATGATTTTTGAATTAGAGCTCTGACCTCAATCTTAACTAGTATTTAAACAAGTGTCCAATGCAGTGAACATCAAAACATTATTTTAAAGTAAAATATGACAGCATTCCCATGAAGAAAACTGGAACTTATTAAAGAAGCAAGTTTTTTGAACTGCATTGATTTTCTTTGTCTACCTTTTGCTCTCAGAGAAGCAGAACCAATAAAACCAAGATTTTAAAAGATCATTAAATACAGGCCGGAGCCGTGGCTCAACAGGCTAATCCTCCACCTTGCGGTGCCGGCACACCGGGTTCTAGTCCCGGTCGGGGCGCCGGATTCTGTCCTGGTTGCCCCTCTTCCAGGCCAGCTCTCTGCTGTGGCCCAGGAGTGCAGTGGAGGATGGCCCAAGTGCTTGGGCCCTGCACCCCATGGGAGACAAGGAGAAGCACCTGGCTCCTGCCTTCGGATCAGCGCGATGCGCCGGCTGCACCGCGCTGGCAGCGGCGGCCATTGGAGGGTGAACCAACAGCAAAGGAAGACCTTTCTCTCTCTCTCTCTCTCACTGTCCACTCTGCCTGTCAAAAAATAAATAAATAAATAGTTTACAGATTTTGCTTTCATTGTGGCCTCTGTAGGAGACATAACACATCCCATTGATGCCTGGGTCCAGTGTGTAGCTAGGAATAGATATGGCACTTGATAAACTCGATGGTTGTCATTTTTAGTAGCTTATCCTCTTATTGTAATATTTCCATATCTGATGCTGACTGAGAAGATGCCTAACAATGGCAGCATATGTTTTTATGAGTATTTCACTTTGTTGATAAGTTCATAGCGATCAAGGTTTTTCTTCTAGTAGTATCTTTCTTATCTAAAAATAATTACTAATGGCAACCTTTCCAGAATGTTACAATGCATATCATATTCTCAACTCCTTATCTTTTTCAATGTCTATTTTCTTCATCTCCCACTCCTGACCTGGTAGGATACTGAGTTATTTTGTATTCTCTGCCTTTTGGTCCCTAACAAGACCTGATCTCAATAGGCCATCAGGTTGGCAATTACTTTCACAGGAATCAGCTGCTAATAATGATCTAACATAGGCGATGATATAGGCTCTGATCTTTTGCAGGGTAGGGGGATTTATGACATTTGCTCTACAAATTACAACACAGAGAAGACTACTGTGTCTATTTTAAATCTTTCTCTGATAACATGTTAAAACTAAAGTGGATCAAATCATGATTTAGCATTATTGGAATTTATGTAAGTATTGTTTTATGATTTCTCAAACACAGCTCAAAGTATGCTGCCCACCTACTTTTTAATTTTATTAGTAACATATAGAGTTCTACTTTATAAAACTTTCTACTTGATTGTATTCTGTTATCTGGGAGATAACAATGATGGCTTAAGTAACTCAATTTCTGTCACACATATGAAAAAGCTGGATTGAGCTTCTAGCTCCTGGCTTTGACCCAACCCAGCCCAGCCTGGGTTGTGGTTGTTGTGGGTATTTGAGCTCAACCAGCAGATTGGTGCACACTTTCTCTCTGTGTCTGCCTCTAAAAATCTGATGAAAGTTAAAACATAAAGGATTATTTAGCCCAATTAACCAAATGTTAGGAAACCTAGGATTCCCAAATCTTATCTCACTTTGGCTTTTGATATTGAACTGAGATTGTATATAATATTTTCTTTTTAAAATTTTATTTATTTAACAGGTAGAGTTAGAGATGGAGAGAGAAAGATCTTCCATACACTGGTTCGCTCCCCAAATGGCTGCAACAGCTGGAGCTGAGCATATCGGAACCCAGGAGCCAGGAGCTTCTTGGGGGTCTCCCACATGGGTGCAGTGGTCCAAGTGCTTAGATCATCTTATGCTTTCCCAGGTCATAGCAGAGTTGGATCAGAAGAGGAGCTGTCGGGACCAAACTAGTGCCCATATGGGATGCCGATGCAGCAGGCAGAGGATTAACATACTATGCCACGTTGCCAGCTCCTAAATATAATCTTATATGTGCAGAATGTATTAGTTTAACATTGTCTACGTAAATACAATTTACATGTATACATATATAATTTATGTACATAAATATATATACACCCGTATATATGTTTCTGACCCCCATGATGATAAACTTTAAGGAGCCTCTGCCAGTTAGACCTTTTTTTGTTGTTTTGGTCCTTCAATACATGCTTGTTAGCAGGAATATTTGAAAATTGAATAAGATTGTGCTAGCGAACTTTAGAGTTTTGCATTTTCAGCAAATTAAACACAAGTACATATGAAGTTGATTTTTGTATTCAAATATATACTATGGCAAGAGGAACAATTACATAACCTGTGGCCTACTTGAAAGATCATTATAATTTTAGGACAATAGTTCCTATTGTAAGTCTTGCTAAAATTAACTATGTGCAACATTTAGATTATGGGTAAATTTTATCTACAGGGTTCATTTCTCAAATATATATGCAAAGTTAACAGTTAATACTTATTTTTCAATTTGAAAAATTTTAGAAAACTGGAAGATGTACTTAAATCATTTTAATTAAACATAGTTAAAAAGGAAAATAGCAATTAAATCCCTTGTATGGGACTCATATGAAAAATTTTTCATGTTCTCCTTATAATAAAAAAGTGACAGTAAAAATTATTTCTCACACTTGGTTTCACTCGTTATCTTTTCCAAAAATCAAACTGAAAGGAACCAGTGGCTTTTTTTTTTTTTTAAGATTTATTTATTTGAAAATTAGAGTTACACAGAGAGATCTTACATCTACTGGTTCACTCGCCAGATGGCTGCAATGGCTGGGGATGGTCCAGATCCAAGCCAGGAGCTCTATTCAGGTCTCTCACATGGGAGGCAGGGGCTGGAGAGCCATCTTTTGCTCCTTTCCCCAGGTCCTTAGCCCAGACAGGAAGCAGCATCCATATGGGATTCAGGCAGAAACTTGACCAGCTGTGCCCCAACACTGGCCTCTAGAGACATGTTTTGAACACAAGACCTTGGAGTCTACAGTTCATTCTCTTAGCCATAAATATATTGCATTGCTTCTTCTTCAGACTATATTTAAGAGAAGATGATTATAATATTTCAGAATCATAAGATGTTATTTTGGATATTACCAAGAACATAATAGTGAGTACCAGTTCTATTTCTTACTGTAATTTTTTATCCATATTACTCATAGTTAGGTAGCATATCAGAATAATCAGAATTTTATCCAATAGTATGGAGCTATTAGTTAAATAAATGCTTTTATGTTTCATAGTTACTTGAAACATTGGCACTCATGGAAGCCATTTACCCCTCTGAGAAATGTCATAAGAAAACAGAAGTGGATTGATATATCTGACAAATGAAAGAAAAGAAAGTATATCTTGGGGCCAGCACTGTGGCATCCCATATGGGCACCAGTTCTAGTCCCAGCTGCTCCTATTTAGTGTGCAAGGGAATTTATATATATTTAGAGTGTGTTCACTTATTTCACCAGTCTTTTAAATATTAACTCTTCTGCTGTGGTTTTAAATTTTCATTTTCCTGATCAGTATGTGGGTTAAACACCTTTATGTTCATTTAATGGTAATCTGGACATCATCTATTACAGAATATTTCTTTGAGCCTTTTACTCATTAAAACATGATTCTGTTAATTGGTTAATTTGTTATTTTTAAGTGTCCTGGATGTGGGTTTTTCATCAGTTACATCTATTGTAAAGGTTTCATCCTGTAGCTCTTTCTTTTTAATCTTAATTGATTCCTAATTTTAATGTAGTAAATTATATTAGATTGAAGAAAATATTTGTGTCCTTTTTAAGCAATTTTTGCTGGCTGGCGCCGTGGCTCAATAGGCTAATCCTCTGCCTGCGGCGCCGGTACCCCAGGTTCTAGTCCCGGTTGGGGTGCTGGATTCTGTCCCAGTTGCCCTTCTTCCAGTCCAGCTCTCTGCTGTGGCCCGGGAGTGCAGTGGAGGATGGCCCAAGTCCTTGGGTCCTACACCCACATGGGAGACCAGGAGAAGCACCTGGCTCCTGGCTTCAGATCAGGGCAGTGCGCGGCAACAGCGGCCATATGGGGGTGAACCAATGGAAAAGGAAGACCTTTCTTTCTGTCTCTCTCACTGTCCACTATGCCTGTCCCCAAAAAAAATGCAAGAAATTTTTGTTGACATCAAAGTTGTAGAGTTAATGCCCTTCCTAGACAAAGTTTGGTTTTTCTTCCATATCAGGATAAGTAATCTGGCATTCATTATCACAGTATATGATGTGAGATGGGAATCACAATTCATTTTCCTATATACATATCTAACAAATCTAGGTAAACCTAGTTGATCTCTGGTAGATTCAGTGAAATCTGATAAAAAATCCTAGCACTGTGCTTGTGCAAGGGGAAGTTGGTAATAAATATGAATATGCAAAGGGAAAATTATTCAGGGAGATTTTTAAAAAAATTCTTACATTTATAATATAAATTATGAAAATATAAGATACAGTTATTGAGACAGTGTATTGTGAGTAAAAGAATGTAGAATAGAATATAGAAACAAATCTACATTTGCTAGATTTCCTAATTTATGGAAAGGCACATCAGCTGTGTAAAAAAGGCTGGCGCAGTGGCTCAATAGGCTAATCCTCTGCCTGCGGCGCCGGCACACAGGGTTCTAGTCCCAGTCGGGGTGCCGGACTCTGTCCTGGTTGCTCCTCTTCCAGTCTAGTTCTCTGCTGTGGCCCGGGAGTGCAGTGGAGGATGGCCCAGGTCCTTGGGCCCTGCACCCACATGGGAGACCAGGAGGAAGCACCTGGCTCCTGGCTTCAGATCAGCGCATTGTGCCGGCCGCAGTGGCCATTGGGAGGTGAACCAACAGAAAAGGAAGATTATTCTTTGTCTCTGTCTTTCTCACTGTCCACTCTGCCTGTCAAAAAAAAAAAAGTTACTTTTTAAAAAGACTTTTTCAAATAAGTAATTTGAAAAACAGAGCAACAAGGGAGCAGAGGGAGGGGGAGATTTCTTCCGTCTTCAGATTTTCTGTCCTCAAATTTCTACCACACTGGATCTGGACCAGGACAGGAGTCAGGAACTCCATCTTGGGTGGCAGGGGCCCAAATAATTGGGCCATTTTTCCTACCTTGCCATGGACATTAGCAAGTAGTTGGATAGGAAGTAGAGCAGAGAAGACCCAGTATCCCAATATGGTATGCAGACACAGCAAAAGGTGGTTTAGTTTGTTCCACCACAATACTGGCTGCTACATAAAGTTTTTCCTAGTAAATATTGTCTCTAAATGATATCTGGAATCACACCTCTCGTTCTACAATCAGCTCAATTCCCAGTTACCACTATGTTTCAGTGTTTACTGTGTTTGTAATACAGATTTTAAATGCTGTTTTCAGTTTCATAACCCTCATTACTTTATAATTTTTTAAATGTTTATTTTATTTGAATGGCAGAGTTAGAGAGGAGACAGAAGTGGTGGTGGGGGGATAATGACCTTCCATCTGCTGGTTCCCAAATTGCCTCAGTGGCTGGGATTAGCTCAGGATAAAGCCAGAAGCCCCATCCAGGGCTCCCATGTGAAGGCTGGGACCCAACCACTTAAGCCATCTCTGCGTTCCCAGAGACATTAGCAGGGAGCTGATCAGAAGTGGAACAGCCAGAAATGGAATTCCAGTATTGTAGGCTGCAGCTTAACCTGCTACACCACAACACCAGCTTCAATTATTATTTCTTTTATTTAAAATAAAATTTTAAGTTTTAACAGATTCAATGTGATTTGCAGGTACAAGTGTAAGAAAATGATATTCCCCTCCTTCTTCCCTCTCTCCTTCCTTCTACCCTTCTATTTTTTTTTTTTAGTTTTTGAGATAACATTTTAAATTTACATAACATTAAAAAGAATTACTACCTCACCGAATAAATGTAACAAGAAAAAAGCAAGAAGTCTCTATTTTAGGGGGAATATGGACAATGCATATAAACTGTAATTGAAAGTATAAATGACCATTTAACTCATATACAGTTTTTTCATCAGTCATTCATAATTTCAATAAAATAAAACCATTGACAATGTAACATCTAAATATTTTCTGTGTGATTATAAGATAATAATTAAGTTCATTTAGACATTAAGTATTTTCTCTCAACATTTTATGCACAGGAATAATTTTATGCATATTGCAATGCAAATAATTATATATTGCAATTTTTTTTTACTCTATTAGCTACCACAGATGAGGGAAAACATGGTATTTGTCTTTTTGGATCTGCCTCATTACACTAAGTATAATGGTTTCCAGTTGAATCCATTTTGTTGTGAAAGACACTATTTCATTATTTTTGTGGCTGAGTAATATTGCGTATGAAAATGGACCACATTTTCTTAACCCAGTCATCAGTTGACAGATATCTGGGTTGATTCCATATCTTAGCTTTTGTGAATTAGGCTGCAATAAACATGAGAGTACAGATAACTCACTGATGTTATTTGAGTAAATTCCCAGGAGTGGAATGGCTGGCTTATATAGTAGAAGTATTTTCAGTTTTATGAGGAATCTCCATACTGTCTAGCATGCCCACCAACAGTGGATTAGGGACTTTTTCCTCACATCCTCACCAGCATTTATTGTTTTTTTTTTAATTTTTATTTATGTATCAGAGTCATTCTAACTGGGATGAGATGAAACCCAATTGTGCTTTTGATTTGCGTTTCCCTGATGGCGAGTGATCCTCAGCATTTTTTCATTTGTGTGTTGTCCATTTGAGTTTCCTCTTTTGACAAATGCCTGTTCAAGTCCTTTGCCCAATTCTTAACTGTGTTGTTTGTTTTGCTGTCATTCAGTTTCTTAAGCTCTTTATAGATTCTGGATATTAACCTTTTATCAGTTGCATAGTTCTCAAATATTTTCTCCCATACTGTCACTTGCCTCTTGGTTTTGTTAAGTGTTCGCTTTGCAATGCAGGAGCTTCTCGCTTGATGTAATCCCATCTGTATATTTTGGCTTTGATTGCCTATACTTCTAGGGTCTTTCCAAGAAATCTTGGCCTATGCAGAGTTACAGGAAGAGAGAATTAGAGTGAAGTGGGCGGGGGGGAGAGTTAGAGTGAGCTAGAGGGGCTAGGGGAGGATAGGGAGGGAAGGAGAGAGAGAATGAGATCCTCTATCTGCTGATTCACTCCCCAGGTGGCAGCAGCGGCCAAAACTGAGCCAGATCAAAGCCAGGAGCTTCTTCTGGGTCTCCCAGTTGGGCACAGGGCCCAAGGACTTGGTTCATCCTCCACTGCTCTCGTAGGCAAATTAGCAGGGAGTTGGATCAGAAGTCGAGCAACAGGGACTTGAACAGGTGCCCATATGAAATGCTGACAACCAAGTAAACCAACATGATACTGGCATAAGGTTAGATATATAAGTCAATGGAATATAAAAGGCCCCAAAGAAATTATTACATTTATGGTCAATTGATGTTTGAATAGGATGGCAAGACAATTAAGAGAAAGAAGTCTTAAAACAGATGGGAAAGTTGTATATCTGCATGCAAAATAAAGTAGCATGATTCCCAGCTCACACTGTACAATAAAAGAAAATTAAAAAATGACTCAGGCATAAGAAATATAAAATATATAAAAAACAAAAGCTCTGCAGGAAAAGTAAAGAGTAAATCTTTGGAAAGTGTCTAAGCAACGAATTCTTAGATATATGTGCTTTATATCCTTCAAAGCACAAGTGACAAAAGAGGACAATGGGAAAACTATTTTATTTCATTACTGAAATTATGGGGTAGGTATTAATGTTTGAGTGGTTACAGAGCTTTTTCCAATGCCTGCCTCTCACGTTAAAGTACCTGTTTTGTTTGTTTGTTTGTTTTTACTGGCTCCACTCCACAGTCTAGCCTCCTGCTAATGTAGAATCTGGGTAGCAGCATGTGATAGGTGAAATTGTTGGGTCCCTACTGTCCATATCATTGACTCAGATTGAGTTCCTATCTCCTGGCTTCCACTTAGCCTTACTCTAGCTGTTGTGAGAACTTGTGGAGTGAACCAGCAGATGGAACTCTGTCCCTGTCTCCTCCATACATTTTAAATAAATAAAACAAATGAAAATAAAACAAACTTAATCACCTTATGTGCTTCAGTGAATGGATTTATAAAATAAAAATGAAGGGCCAGTATTGTGGTATAGCAGGTAAGAGCCACCACGTGCAATGCTGGCATTCCGTATAGGTGCCAGTTTGAGACCCAGCTGTTGCACTTCTGAACCAACTCCATGCTAATACACCTGGGAAAGCAGTGGAAAATGGCCCAAGTGCATGAGACCCTGTGCCCACGTTTCAGACCCAGAAGCAGCTCCAGGCTCCTAGTTTGAGCCTGGTCCAGCCCTAGCTGTTGAGGTCATTTGGGGGAGTGAATCAGCTGATAGAAGATCTCTCTCTGTCTCTGTTTTGCCCTCTCACTCTGTAACTGTCAAATAAAGAAATATGTAAATACATCTTTAAAAAGAAGAAAAACTAAAAGAAAACAGAGTAAGGCAGGCATTGGTGTTGCAACATGTTAAATCTCTGCTTGGGATGCCAGCACCCTCTATTGGATTGTGGATTCCAGCTCCCCCATGTCCAATCTAGCACGCTGCTAATGGGAAAGCAGCAGGTTAAAGCTTAAATACTTACATCCCTGCTACGCATGTGGGTGACATGGATTGAGTTCCTGTCTGCTGGCTTTGTCATGACCTGGCTAATGTGCGCCATTTTAGGAATGAACCAAAGGATAGAACATCTTTTTCTCTCCCCCACTCCTGTCATTTGCCTTTCAAATAAATAATATCTTTAAGAATTTTTTAAAGGCATCTATCAGAGTTAAAATATTTTATAATGCTATATGGTATGCTGTGTGTATATAGAATATGTACTATTTAAGTAGCCTACTTTAAAAATAGACAATTCGAAGAAGATACAAAAATGACTAAAAACATAAAATGCATGTCATTCACCACTAGAGAAATGAAAATCAAAACCACAATTAGAAACAGCTTCCCACCTACAAGGATGGCTAGAGAAATAATGAAACAAAACTAACAAAATGATTATTGAGCAGGATGGAGATAAATTAAGATATTAATGTATTGCTGATAGGATTATAAAATAGTGCAACTGCTTTGGAAAATACTTTGGCAGTTCCACAAAATGGCAACCATACAACTACCATGTAACTCCATAGTTTCTGGAGCAGGCACTGAGGCACAGCAGGTTAAACTACCAGTTGGGATGCCTGCACTCCACATCAGAGTTCCTGCTTCCAGCCCCAGCTGCTTCACTTCAGATCCAGATTCCTACTAATGCACATCCTAGGAGGCAACAGTGGTGGCTCAAGTGCTGGAGTCCCCACCACCCAGATGGAGTCCCACACTTTGGCTTGGTCCAGCTCTGGGTGAACCAGCATACAGAACATCTCTCTTCATCTTTTTTTCTGTCACTCTGCCTTTCAAATAAAAATAACCATGAAAGCCACTATACTGACTAGTTTACACCCAAAACAAAACCTATTTTTCAAATACTTACACACAGTAGTTTCATTATTCATGGTGGGCACATAGTGAAGACAAATATCCATTCAGATGATTATTAAAATATTATTCTAATATTCCATAAAGTGAAATGCTTTGGCCACAGAATCAAAGTACTGAGGCATGATTTAACATAGATGAACCTTGAAAATACTGTATTAATTGAAAGAAATCTATTAGTAAATAGTGTGCATGTTATGATTCCAGTTTTGTTGAACAAACACAAATAGCTGGAAACAATTTTTACATTAGTGGTGAGTAGGGGCTATTGAGTGTCCAGAAGACAGTGAGTATGGGATTTCTTTTTGAACTAACACATATTATCTAAAATTTGATAATGATGAAAGTTGTACTAAATATACTCATAACCACTTATTTATGTATTTTGAAAGGATAATTTTATTGAATGGAAGTTAAATTTGAATAAAGTTTCCATAAAATTTGTCCAACAATTTGACTGTTTCATGGAATTCTGGGATTACTTATGATATCATCAGTGCTTACTACAAAAAAGTCTATAAAATATTCAACCTTGAAGTCAGAGCTTTCTATGGCACTAAAGATTTTAGAAAGCATTTTAAAGTTGTTATGTTCAGAATATTTATCTGAAAGTATAATTCACAGCAGAAATAACACATAAGAAAATTATCTACTGAATGATCTCTAGAAATAAACCAACTGTTTATTTTAAAACACTTGAGAATGATGAGAAGATTAAATTGGTATACTTGACCAGAATGACTTTCACTAGGCAACATATTTTTCTCCAACGGTAGTTGTCAGTAGATCATTTTAGTCTTATGAAAAGATTTGGTATTTCCACATTATGTGTTTTAAACTTAGATGATATTAGTATGAAATGAATAGATTTAAAACTAGGGTTTCCCATTAGAATTTTTGTTTGCATTTTAGCCAAATATCCATGATATAGAAAAGTCACCTATAGGAAAGGAAATTGATACAATTTATATATATGCACATACATAAAATATAGATTTTTATCAATTTTCAAGCACTAAAAAGAAGAATTTAAGGTGTTTTATTTTTTCAGTTTTTATTGGACATCCAATTTTAAATTAATGTAATGGTATTTTTATTCACAGTATAAATCTTAGTCTTGCCATGCCCTGACTTATCTGAATTTTATCTTTGTTCTGTGAGTCACCTTCTAGCTTTTTTACCATCCTTCCCCATGCTCTCTGAATTCCTTCTGGAAGCGTCTTGTTTGATTTGACTCCCACATGATATAATTCCCCTTCGATTCAGTTATGTTCAGCTTCTGCTTCCTCTTTATAAACTATTTTAAGCCAATCTTTCAACATTACACCCTCTGTAATTCATTTTTAGCTCGGGAACTTTTTACTGTCTAGTTACTTTAAATAGTGTGAACCCTTTTATAATTTTATTCAAAGCTGCCTTTTGTTTTTTTTTTTCCTAATTTTAAATAATTAAGCAATGAATACTTTGATTTATTTCTACAAGGTTTTTTCTTCTAAATTTTATTTTATATGGTAACTTCATTGGTAATTAGCAGTCAGAGCAAGCTTGACACACAGTGTTCCTAAATATTTGTAGTTGTCCATTAGATGGAATTTTGATGTACTATTTTCAGATGGGTCTTTAGTATTAGTACATAGTCGTATTTGATGCATTTTAATGGATAATAAGATAACATCTAAAAGTAGCAAGAATTTCATTTTAGAGTAATGGATGGATGTTCAAGTTAATTTCTGTCCCTCATGTTCCATTCTAAGATGACTAAACTTAATAAAACTGAAGAGCAGAGCCCTGTCTGAGTTCCCTTTACTGCAATGACATCCTCCTTCGGTGTGCACAGATAAGGCTACTGTACTTGAGGCGTGACTCTGAACCTGGGGAAGAACCCTAATTTTGCTCTCAACATATCCTTAAACTGAGCTGAGCTGGAACCCTCATTCTTGCCCAGCTCCTAGGACAGGGATCAGTAAACTCTAAGGACAGATAATGAGCAGTTTAAGCCTTACAGAGCATAGGTTCTAATAAATTCTCATTGCCAACGTTGTGGGAAATAAAACAATTATAGATAACATGAAATATATGTGTCTGGTTTCCAATAAAACCATATGGACACTATAATTTTCATTCTTTTTAATTTGTGTTAGTCACTAAATCTTTTGAAAGAAAGGGAGATGCCTAGGTTAACTTGATAATCATAAGGAGCATTAAGGATATGTGGCACAGATAGAAGCCCAGGGCAGCTAAGTCAGCCCTTATTCTAACCAGCACAGTTGTTATATTGTTAAGTGCTTACTAATTTTACTAATTGCTTATGAACCTTGTTAAATGAAAACTAAATTTTAGTTAATTAATCATACAAAAACTAAAGGTAGTCAGATTCGGTCTGATCCTCATTTTTTTTTTAATTTTTATTTTTTTATTTTTGACAGGCAGAGTGGATAGTGAGAGAGAGAGACAGAGAGAAGGGTCTTCCTTTTTGCCGTTGGTTCACCCTCCAATGGCCACCACAGCCGGCGCACCATGCTGATCCGAAGCCAGGAGCCAGGTGCTTCTCCTGGTCTCCCATGCAGGTGCAGGGCCCAAGCACTTGGGCCATCCTCCACTGCACTCCCGGGCCATAGCAAAGAGCTGGCCTGGAAGAGGGGCAACCAGGACAGAATCTGGTGCCCCAACCGGGACTAGAACCCGGTGTGCCGGTGCCGCAAGGCGGAGGATTAGCCTGTTGAGCCACGGCGCCGGCCTGATCCTCATTTTTAGTCCATCCTGGTTCATCTCCTAGTTCTCTCTTTCACTATTTGGTTGATTATTTTTATGATTTTCTTCCCCACCCCTCACCAGTCCCCAAATGCACCAGAGTAATGCATGAAGGTAATTCTACAAGAATTTTCTAAAGGAGGCAAATTATTTTCACAAGACACTGATTTTCAAGGAGGTTGCAAAACTGAAAATCCCTTAATGTTGTGGGAAAATAAGCATTTTTGTCCTAGTTCTGCCATATTTTACTGATACTGCATTAACTGGTTAGCCGTCCTAGTGATTTTTGTTTTCCTGATATGTAATCTTTTGATACTTGCTATTTCTGCTGGCAGCAGAGGTTCACAGCTCTCATTCTGAATGAGATGTCCACAGGCCTGCAAACCACTATTGTAAGGAAGTCTTCACTCCCCACTCATGGCTTACTCAACACCATTGTTAATGCCTGTACCCAGTGGTGGGATTCTTTGTGGATAGAATCATTCCCTGCTAACATTGACTTATGGATAAAGATACAGAACATCACTCCTTGGATGTTTTCCTCTCAATGTTGTTACAGTTCATATCATCTGATTTTGTTGTCAAATAAATAGTTCCACAGGATACATTGTTGTATAAAATTTTGTAATAATGGAAGATCTAAGAACATCCGATTACCTACTGTCATCAACGGCCGTGTAATCAACAGCTTAGCATGATATTTTTCCAGACAGAAAATGTAGTTGGTATCCTAGGAACAAATTCCATTATTGGATCTTCAGCAATTTCTTTCTGTTCCGTCCAGTGAATTTTCTGCCCGCCTTCTTCCCTTCCCTGTCAATCTCAGATATGATCACATCCCGCAAAACCATATGTACACATTCGGTTTACATATCACGGAGAAGTAACTATGCTTAGCTTTGATATGGAAACTCACAGGTACATTCAGTTTCTGGGTAAATAGGGAATGGAATTTTACCCTGGGTTAAAAATAAATCACTTTACTTTTTTGTCGGCCCTTTAAAAAGAATACTACTTGTAAAGGAAAGATATATATCATCAAGACAACTAGAATGATGGAATAAAGAAAAGCTTAATAGTCTTTGAAAGTTAGATTTGGGATTAGAAAATTACAAAATATTGCTATACAGTCAGTCTATGGCACACACGAGTTAAATGAAGAAAAGTTAATTGAGAAAAAGTTAGGGATGAGTTTAATTAGTTGGAAACAATGCTGTGAATTGTAATTATCTAAGGAGACAATTTTTTTTTAAAAAATGTAATACATGAATATTGTTATTTTAGAGAGGATGTATGAGTTCATGAGGAAAAATAGCCTTGTCCAGCTCAAACTCTTCCTAAGTTACAGTAAAAATTATAATTTCTGCTTTTGATTTTAGAGTTGGTTTCAATATTCCTGAAATACTTGTTTAAAGTTATTCTGCAACAAGGAAAAATTTCTAACTCCCTATTTATAAAAATTTATCTGATATAATTATGACCCCATTCCTCTCTCCTAATACTCAATTCATCTATTATCATTTTTGAACCTCTTATTTTGTTATACTGTAACATAGAAAACGAGGTTACAAAGCAGCCTCTGGTGTAGTGTTAGATTCATGTTGATCTTGTATTCTGTGTGGTCCACATGATGTTGTAAAATACAATATAAACATGAGGTAGGTGGCAAGTTAAAATAGTAGCAGTTAAGGACATATTTTATTAAATCTGTTAGTATTTATTCTTTTTTTTTTTTTTTTTTTTGACAGGCAGAGTAGATAGTGAGAGAGACAGACAGACAGAGAGAAAGGTCTTCCTTTTGCCGTTGGTTCACTCTCCAACAGCCGCTGCGGCCGGCGCATCGCGCTGATCCGAAGCCAGGAGCCAGGTGCTTCTCCTGGTCTCCCATGCGGGTGCAGGGCCCGAGCACTTGGGCCATCCTCCACTGCACTCCCGGGCCAAAACAGAGAGCTGGCCTGGAAGAGGGGCAACCGGGATAGAATCCGGCGCCCCAGCCGGGACTAGAACCCGGTGTGCCGGCGCCGCAAGGTGGAGGATTAGCCTGTTGAGCCACGGCGCCGGCCTAAATCTATATGCATTAGTCATTGGAGCCAAGGCTGGATCCCCATTTTAAGTTATATACTAATATCTCTATTTTCTTTTTTCATTTTATTCCAGTACCTTGATTCTGTTCTGCAAAAAGGCAGTATCACACCGTTCCTTACAGAATGAGAAAATCAGCCCCCTGCTAGTGCTTTCCAACTTCAGTTTCCCCAATCAATAATACTTTTATTTCCATATTTTCAACATTGCTAACAGTTAATACTGAATATAAAAACAAACGATTCTTCCTTATTTGAAAGGTTGACATAAAAGTTGAACAGTAGCAAAATTCATTTATGCCTTTATGACTATTATGGTTATATGGTCTTTATTTCTTGACCATAGAGTGTTCTGTGATTGCATTTCCTTTTTTACTGGTTTAAATATTTTTTGACTCCTGATCACTTCAAGAGTGAATTTTGTGAACATCACTTCTAAAGAATTCTATTTTCCTGTCGATCTTTATGTCCTTGCTTTTTGTTTCTAATTTGAGTTTTCTGTACATTTGTATTATGAGTTTGTGAAACATTTTTCTTGTGCTCCTAATTCACAGCGTGTGTTCTTGCCGAAACTGAAAATAGATTTTGTTCCAAGTTTTTCTTTTCTGCAAGTTTTGTTTTTCAAATACTTTTGTTAACATGAAGAGAACAGATTTCGTGTATCTGAGATAAAATTCTAGGAATATAAGGTTACTGTCCTCCCTCCTTCCGTCCCTCCCTCCTCCTTCCTTTGCTTTGTTTCACTTTTTATAACATACTTCCAATTTGCTTTATAATCTTAAGCTTAATACTCAACTAAATATGGTGTTCGACATTAAGTTTTTATCTATTTGAAAAGGCAGGGAGGGGAAAGATGCCATCCCTGTGCTGCTTCATTTCCCAAATGCATGCAATAGACAGTGACAAATCAGGCAGAAGCCTGAAGCCAGGAACCTAATAAACGTCTCCCACCTGGCTGGCAGGAGCCCAACTCCTTGGTCTGTCACCTGCTGCTTCCCATAACGTGCATTAGCAGGCAGTGGGATCAGAAGCAGAGCTGCAGGTTGAACCCAGGCATGCAGATGAGGGTTTTCCAAGCAGCAGTTTAACTGCTTTGCCAAAAGCCTGCCCCATGATGTTTTAAAAAGCAGCTCACAACCCTAAACCTGAATCTTTTTTCTCTTTTTGCACTGTTCTGGATTGTACATAAAATTTGCATATTATCTGTCCTCTTCCCCCACAACCCTACCCTTTGCTTTGCTAAGATACACTATTAATTATACTTTAGAAATCACAAAAATAATTTTTAAAATATTTCTTTTATTTATTTGAAAGCCAGAGTTACAGAGAGAGGTAGAGATAGAGAGGTCTTCCATCCACTGATTCACTCCTCAGATGGCTGCAATGGCCGGAATTGTGCCTATCCGAACCCAGGAGCCAGGAGCTTCTTTTGGGTCTCCCACATGGGTGCAGGGGCCCAAGGACTTGGACCATCTTCTACTGCTATCCCAGGCCATAGCAGAGAGCTGGATCGGAGAGGAGCAACTGGGACTAGAACCGGCGCCCATATGTGATGCTGGCGCTTCAGGCCAGGGCTTTAACCTGTTGTGCAACAGTGCCAGCCCCACAAAAATAAATTTTGAGTCAATTTATATTTGAAAGTGTATTTATTTTGCCCTAGAGTTGAATGATATTTCTCCAGTTACAGAAATCTACTTTAACAGTCACTTTTGTTCCCCAGAACTTAAAAGGCAATTCCCTTGTTTTCTAGCATTTGATATAGTTGCAGGAAATATCTCTTTTTTTCCCTCTGTTCACCATTTTACTTAGTTTTCTTTTTGTTTTTCTGCATCATAGGACAGGCTTCAGCAAATGTTTTCTGAAAAGAGTGAGGTAATATTTCAGTCTGAATAGGCCATAGAATCACAATCTCTTCTATTGCAGTTGCAGTGCTAACACTGCCATAGGTAATAGGGAGAATATTGGACATCACTAACTTCCACTAAAGCTATTTATGAAGAATGAATTTGAATCACATATAATTTCTAAATGTTGTAAATGTTATTTTTTAATAATGTCCCAATTAAACAATGGATAGTGGCCTTGGGATAGACATTTCTTTAATGAAGATATAAAAAGAACCCATAGGTATATATGAAATACTCATCATCACAAATCCTTAAGGAAATCATCTAACAATTGTTAAGAAGCCAAGAGATAAGTGTTGTTGCAGATAAGAAGTGGGAATTCTTTTGTGTTATTGGTGGGTACACACATTAGTATTATGAAAATATTATGGAGGCTCTTCATAAGATGCTTAGTTCCATGCTGAATGTCTTCATTTGTTGTAAAATTACTCACTGAATTGGCTATTCAATTTTAACGTAAATTGAAATTTCTTTTCTACTTTTTCACTTGTCTTCATGTAAATACGGGATCTAAATATTTTTTACTTATTAAATTTTAAGAGCAAATGTACAACTGAAAACTAAAGAATTTTTACAATGCAGTATCTTAGGCCTAACATTTCATTTTCTGTATATAGACCAAAAGGAAATGAAATCGGTTTCTCCTTGAGATATCTACACTCATGTGTCCATTGCAGTATTATTGGAAATAGTCAAGATATGGAAACAATCTAGGTGTCAGTGGATGACAGGATAAATTGTGCTGAATATGTGTAAATACAGTAGACTATTTTCAACCTTTTAAAAAAAAGTAGATCTTGCCAGCTGTGGTAGCGTAGATGAATCTTAGGAATATTATGCTAGCTTAAATAAGTCAGAAAAACAAAAAAAAAATCACAGAATGTCTCCTGTATATAGAGTCCAGAAAAGTCAAATTCATATAAACAAGAAAGAATAGTGATTGCCAGAGATGGAATGTAAGGGAATCAGGAGATGTAGGTTAAAAGGTATAAACTTTCAGTGATGTGATGTGAATAAATCTGAGATATAATGTAAAGACCTTGAACTGTAGTCCATAATACTTTATTTTGTTAGAAATTTGAGAATATTTGAGGTGCTCCTAACTACACATTAAGCACAAAATGTGTGAGGATGAGTGCTGTGACTGTAGAGATCATTTCATTGTGTGTACAGGTATAAATGTTAGGTTGTCCGCCTTAAATATATAAAATACATTGTTTGGGATGGTGTTGTGGCACAGCAGGTAAACTCACTGCCTGGTATGCTGTTATCCCATATGGGCACTGATCGTGTCCCAGGTGCTCCACGTATAATCTAGCTCCCTGCTAATGGCCTAGGAAAGCAGCAGTTGTTGGCCCAAGTGCCAGAGTCCCAATCACCCACATGAGGGAACCTGGAGGGAGCTTCAGGCTCTTGGCTTCAGCCTGGCCCAACATCACTCATTGCAGCCATTCTGGAGTGAACCATTGAATAAAAGATCTCTCTCTTTGTCTCTCTCTCTCTCTAACTCTTTTAAAATGAATAAATCTTTAAAAAATGCAATTTAAATGTTGGAAATTAATACAAAACAAATTAACAAAATCATAATCACTTGCCACCTATAAAATAATGAAAAAATTAATAATCAGATTGTATTTCTGTGAACAATGGAGTTTCCCAGAAAGACAAATCAATCACAGTTGTATCGTTTACATTATATATTTACTAATAGTTATAATTAGGCTTAGCCTACTAAGAGGTTTCAGTCATTTCTGCTAAAATGAGCAGTGATGTGGTTCAATAGTTCATAGACTCATTTTTTAAAATGGATTTAGTGCCAAATGCAAGTGTTAATTAAAGATGGAGGAGGAGATTGTGGCTCTGGCCCTGACATAGACATTTTAGGATTCTTATTCTGTGAAAAATGAAATGTAGTGCCAGAAGACACATTTTGTTGACAGTAAACTAATGTTCTGATGCCCTTGGAGGTGGCTCAGCATAGCAAGCATACGTATGTGGTGATTATTTTAATCTTTCTTGATGCTTTGATTCACTCATAAAATATAAGGCTGTTTCTTTGAATTATACTTGCGAAATGACAGAGTAGTGAGGTAGCTTACCTTAAAGTGTCTTTTAAATGCAGAAACAGGAACTGCTTTCAAACAGAAAAGAATCAATTTTTCATCTGTAAGTGGTTATTGAAGGAAAAAAAGCTACATTTCATAAGTAACTAAGTATTCCAGTGAGAAAATAACTGAATTCTTGTGAAGATAGAGGAAAACAGGCAGAGATAAGGAGACAGTATTGACTGTGCTCTGGGCTTGGTGTCTGCATCATAATATCCTGAAATTTTATCAGACAAGTCTGAGTATTTGTTCATTCTACTAGACCATATTTAGCCTCTTGTTTCATCTGTACAATGAATGGAATCATGATCATTCATTAAATGTCAGGTAATTTTACTATGCCTGTATAGCTGAAAGAGAATAAAATCTTGCCCAAAAGTCATGTATCCCATTGCTTAGTAACGCCATGCTCTGCAGTGCTGATTTTGCTTACTGTCCTAGGACTTGTGCCCCACAGCATAGCAGAGTGGATGCTCTATGGAATTGTAGCATCCAGATCTTTTCAAGCTGTTTCTGTCATCTAAGAATTAACTCTGACAGTGGGAAACTTTCAGAAGATAGTGTAGCCTCCATAACCCCCTACTGCATTTCTTCTAATGTCTGTGGACTCACCAAGCAGTGGCTTTCCATTTCTTCCTTCATTTAGACCATCCTTGTTGAAACAGATTAAATTCCAGTGTTAGGTCTTGGTGGTGGAAGACAGTTGAGTGATCCCTAAATAGTTATACATATTTTATTGTGTATTCAAGGTGCTGCTTTCTCTAAATTGTTTCTGAATGATTACTTTGATGCCAGTAACAGATCATCACATTTACTTTATCCTGTGCTACAAGCTTAGCAAACCTTAAAAAATATTTTCTCCTTGCACATTTCTAAAGTAAAAAATTTCATAGTTCATCAGAGCAGAGGATAACTAATATTTATTATGGATAAAGAATACTAATTTAAGTAATAAGACAGTAATATATTAAATTATAGTGTTAATTGTACAGTAATAATTATGTTAAAGATTGCAAAATTATACTTTAGGAGTTAATTGTTCCAAGAGTCAATTTGTAAATTACAACTGCTTTGCAACATTAGGTAAATCCACAACAAATGGTAAATAATAAAGACATTCAGAATAAGTAACTTGAATTTGGTAAGTGTGGATTGCTGATTATTTCCTTGTGATTTTCTTTTAGATTTTTTTATTTATTTGAAAGTCACAGTTAAACACAGCGAGGAGGAGAGGCAGAGAGAGAAAGAGGTGTTCCATCTGCTGGTTTACTCCCCAACTGGCTGTGATCCGAAACTGGGAGCCAGGAGCTTAGTCTGGGTCTCCCACGTGGGTGCAGGGGCTCAAGGACTTGGGCCATCTTCTACTGCTTTCTCAGGCCACAGCAGAGAGCTGGGTCAGAAGTAGAGCAGCCAGCACTTGAACCAGCGTTCATATGGGATGCCAACACTGCAGGCAGTGGCTTTACTCACTATGCCATGGGGCTGGCCCCTCCCTTGTGACTTAATTAAAGTGATTACATTTGCTGAATCATGATTGTGACTTTACATTCTATGGACTTTTAATTGAAATTTTAAAATATAGCATGTAAGACAATTAATATTTCCAAAGTAATGCAGAAATACCAATTTGAACACGTTTAAATGTTTCTTGAATTTTTTTTTTTTTTAAAGCATAACAAAACCAACAGAATCAAATTCTGGTTCTATCCCTTCTTACCTGTGTGATTTTAAAGCAAAATTACTTAATTATGCTGAGTCTATCTTTTAAATAGAAATGTGACAATGTTTCAAGATTCTTATTAAAAGTAATGGCCAGGGAGTACAGTGGAGGATGGCCCAGGTGCTTGGGCCTTGCACCCCATGGGAGACCAGGAGAAGCACCTGGCTCCTGCCATCGGATCAGTGCGGTGCACCGGCCGCGGCAGCCATTGGAGGGTGAACCAATGGTAAAGGAAGACCTTTCTCTCTGTCTGTCTCTCTCTCACTGTCCACTCTGCCTGTCAAAAATTAAAAAAAAAAAAAAAAAGTAATGTGTGAGGCCTATAACCTCCAGGTAAAAACAAAATAACTGAAAATGATTCCTCGTGTTACATCTCTCATCTGTATGACTCTTAAGGGCTTGGTTCCTTACATTAATAGTTTTTCTTTGGTCACTTTGCGTGTGCACATGCAAAAAAAAATCATGTTGCTGTGCTGCAAATTTACTCTGGAAACGAGTTCAGTCATGTGTTTTTAGAATAGAACATACTAATTGAAGTTGCTTCTGGGAATCTACAAAGCAATAATGATTTTCTATCATTCTGGATAAGGATTATCTCTCTGACCATGAGCTTAGTTGGGCTATAGCAACCTTAAATTGGGACTGAACCTCAGAAATATCTCCACAGATCACAATTGAAAAGTAGCTTATCCAAAATTACATAGCCAAATATTACAGAACTGGATCAGAACTCATGTTCTGAATTCTGATTAATGAATTTATGCTTATCTTTCTTTCCCCCCGGTAAGAGATACATGCATTTTTCTATTCCTACTTCCAGTCAAATCTACCACCATGCAAAGATGTTTAGGATATAAAGAAATGGAATTCTTTATAACAAACACAGAAAAAGAGTAAATACAAATGAACACACTGTTTGAGTGCATTTAGTTTAATAACGAAGTGAGCACAAGCCAGATTTCTGAAAAGAAGAGTGATCTTTGGTTGACAGCACTTACGTTGGCAATTCTTACTAAACTTCAGGATTGTTATCATTTATGCTAATACTGAAGGTGCTTGTTTTATTCATTATAGAAGAATGTCTTCAGTTACTCATTGCTCTTATCTCTAAAATTGTACATTTTAGATGCATCTAAAATTTTATTGAGATTTGTCTTTTTCTGTTTAAAGATACCATTCTTCTGTCTTTATTATCCCTTGACTAAATAATTATAGTGTGCTTTACAACTCGGATATCCTTTCTTTACTCAATACATCTTCATTATTTGGTATAGAACCTTTTAAAAATGTTTAAGGAAACTTTGGATCCAGTGATATAAAGTGCTAATCAGCACTGTTTAGGTATCGCCAGGCAGCATTATCATTGCAGAAGGATTCTTTATACACCCTAGGGTATCTTAGCGTCAACTACATAGTAGACTGCTTCCTACTCCTTAAATAATAAAATTCCTTTTGCAATCTACAGCAATTAAGTCATTCAATATACCTTATTTTTGAGATATCATAGTTTTACTTTACATTATTGTCCAAAACTTAATGTTCCATGAAATAAAGAATTCAACAGATAAAAAGTAAAAAGACAGTAGTTGACTAGGAAAATAGGCAAGGGCTATAAACAATTATCCAATGAAAAGACGTTCAACTATATATATATATATATATATATATACATATACATATATATATAAATTTTAAAATAAGGACAATTTTTTAAAGTTATAGTAGTAAATGCTTCTTAATTTTTTATAAAGATTTAAAACATAATTGGACAAATACTGTATTTACATCAGTTTTGCTTATTTGCGAGGGACGATGACAGAGAGAAAGAAAGCTTCAAACCATGAATTCATTCCCCAAATTGCCCCAACAGCCAGGGCTGGCCAGGCTGAAGCTAGGAACCAGGAACTTCATCCATTTAAGAAACTGTCACATGGGTGGCAAGGGCCCAAGTACTTGAGCCACCTTCTGCTTTCCCAGGCATGTTAGCAGGGAGCTAGATCAGAAATAGAACACCTAGAATTTGAACTGGCACTCTGAGATGGGATGTGTCCTGTAAGTATTGGCTTAACCCACTGCGTCACAATGCCAACCACGATATGGAGATTTTTCATTGGCTATCTGATTAATCGAGAGGAGACCGTGGAAAATATGGGCTATAGGTGTGCTTGCCATGCCTCTAAGCCAGTGTTTTTCCTGAGTTTCTTCTAGAGAGTAGAGGAATTTTATAAAATAAAAGTACCAAAAATACACTGGGGTTATAATTAAGTGGGTGCTTTCCCTTAAAGAAATGTTTCTTTACCTCCATACCAGGTCTCAGACCTTTGTGTTTCTCCTTTCAGTGAAATAACAAGAAAGGTGCAATGGTTGACTGTGGGACACACAAAAGTACAAGAGTGCAGATTTTCTCTGATGAATTGGTTTGTTCCTAAACAGTAATGCTATCAAATGCTTCCAAGATAGTTTAACTGTTGCACTTTAAAATTTTTAAAACTTGATAGATGGGCTCCCCATATCTGAATGTTTATTTGTGTCTTATCTACTCTGCTTCTGATCCACGTTCCTGTTGGAGTACCAGGAGAAGGCAGTAGTTGATAGTTTAAGTTATTGAGCCCCTGTGCGAGATTAGGTTCGAGGTTCTCTTCTGGGCTTTGTCTGACCCAGACTTTTGAGGCTATTTGGAGAGAGAACCAGTGGATGGATGATTGCTCATTCTCTGTTTTTCTCTCTCTCTACCTAGCCCTGAATCCCCCTCATTGTCCCTCTCATTCCCTGGCTCCTTACCTCCTTCTCATCACCCTGTCTTTCAAATAAAACAGATGCATGTTTTAAAAAGTCTATACATGAGGATTTTATTTCCAAGTTGATCAAAGAACTCCTTCCTAAGTACTTAAACTTTCTTAGTTATTCCTTGTTACTAATTTCTTATTCTGGCTTTGACAAGGGTTTTCACATTAAATCATATGTAAATGTATAAACCTTTTACACATAAATGTTAGAATAGCATATACTTCCCTCCCCCTTATTTCTTCATTTAATAGTATATGGATACTTTGGTACAAATTTCTGCGTTCTTCTTGGTTTCACTGTTCTGCATAGCATTCTGTCATATATTTATACAGTAACTAATTTAATAAGCCACATTTTGATGAATCTTAAAGTTTTTCACTCAGCATTCTATTGCTATAAAATGTTGCAGTATACGTAATTGCATTTCTTTCTTTTAATATTTATTTATTTATTTGAAAGTCAGATTTACACAGAGAGAGAAGGAGAGGCAGAGAGAGAGAGAGAGAGAGAGAGGTTTTCTATCTGCTGGTTCACTCCCCAAATGGCTGCAACAGCTGGAGCTGCACCCATCTGAAGCCAGGAGCCAGGTTCTTCTGCCAGGTCTCTCACATGGGTGCAGGGGCCCAAGGAGTTAGGCCATCTTCTACTGCTTTCCCAGGCAATAGCAGGGAGCTAGATTGAAAGTGGAGCAACTGAGACTCGAACTGGCACCCATATGGGATGCCAGCACTGTAGGCAGCAGCTTTACCCGCTATGCCACAGTGCCGGCCCTTCATGGTAATATTTTTATCATGAACCTGGTTTCCTTTTCAGCTTTATCTGTGAGCATTTATTTCCACACATCCTCATACCTAACCACCCACCCCACTACGCATTATTGTGATTATAGTTATTTTTTTCTATCAAGCATTTTAGGTATAGTACATATGAAAGATTGATTTGTCCAGACTTAAAAATGTGTGAGATAAAAAACTATTAACTAGAGAGATGAGAAAAACATAAAGATAAAAATTAATAATTCTATAAATGCCTAAAAATTTAGTTATGCCAGTTTATCAACTGCAAATCAAATCTTTTACGGAAATGTATAAATTTTATTCATATAGAGAATGGGATACATTTTAATGGTTACTTAATATGGAATGGGACTTAAACAAGAGAGCTCACACCAAAAATTTGTAAAGGCCATATCTCCTTTATTCTTTCATACTGCTCTGATGACTTTACATTTTCCTCTCTGACCATAATTCTTTTCATCTTTTTCTCATCGTAAAAAATTTCATCCTGCTCTAAACTCAGATTTCATAGGCTGTGAAAAGCTTTTTATATTTTCTAAGTAGTCCATCATTCCTATCATGATTCAGTGGTCTTGGTCTGTCTGTCTACCCATCTTTTTGTCATATTATCCTTAAATTTTCTGGGCTGGCTACTTTTTGTATCCATGATATCTAGGTAAGAGCTGCAGAATATGCCTCTGATACTGTAGATCCATACTTTGTTGAATGAGTCAATGTCAGATTACTACTTTAAGTCATCACTTGGGTCTAACTCACAGAATAGAGAGCCAAAGATAATCTATTTCTTCTTGGTATGGTATTTACTGAATCTCTCTCATGTGCCAGGTCTTATGATAATTGGTGTATATATAGATATTGTCATTTACTTAGTTATTCTAAGAGCAGTGGGCAAAATTTTACAGCTATATCAATGCAGATTGCAAAGTTTAATATGTAGGGTCTCCTAGCAAGGAAGAAAAAAAGGTGAGATTCCAACTAATGTCTCTGAACTCAATTCTTGTTTGGTTAACCACCTGGAATTGCTCCACCAAGGATGCTAAATATTGTTTTTCTTCTTTTATTCTTCATTTATTTAATATTTTTTCTACATTTTTAACTCCACCTTCTCCACTCTCAATATTATAAAAATTATATAACAATTAGTAATAGTTATTGTGCTCAGTCCTTAGTATTTTGTTCAGCAAGGGCATTAGGTACATGTAAATCAGTTACCAAACACCATACTGGAAGGTCTCCTGAGAGAAGGTGCACTAAATTGTACATTTCTAGCAATAGCTCTGGAAAGAGCAAACAAGGTTTGAACATGGGGGCATGGGTCTGGGAGTGGCACAAGAGGTCACTGCTGGTGTTTCCTTGGCTAACATTTGGGAGGAGTTAATTACTGAGCAGCAGTTTTCTCAGGCCTCAGCAGGCAGCCTCCAAAAAGCAAAGCTGGCAGGGCTGCTTTATGATCCAGCCATTGTTTGGCACAAAGAACCAAGCTTTCTGCTCTGAGAAATTTTGCATTGTATTCTCTGGGACTTATTCCAGCATGGAGCCCATCAGGGAGAATTGCCTCATCACATTATTTTTGACTGGGGTAAGACTGCAGGTTTAGCTTTTCTGAAAAATCAACCTGCAGTAAATCAGCTTTGATTATGGATTGGATTTACAAAACCGTATTTTTCTTCATCTCATTCCCTAGTCTCAAGAACTCTACAGTGAAATCCAGTTTAGTGTCACATTTTAACATGTCACTTGGCATCCAGATTCCAAATCTA
This sequence comes from Lepus europaeus, assembly GCF_033115175.1. NCBI lineage: Eukaryota > Metazoa > Chordata > Mammalia > Lagomorpha > Leporidae > Lepus > Lepus europaeus. The sequence continues at coordinate 46,091,368 of NC_084843.1, read as the reverse complement.
ACAACTTTGTGACACATACAGACATACACACATAGACACACACACACAGACACACACATGCTCACTCACTCTTCTGTGAATATTCACTCCTGTTGTTTGAATCAGAAATAAACCTACTCTCACTTACCCTCCTCTCAGTCTTGGGACAGCCCAGCCAATACAGTGCTAAAATAAGATCAAGAAATATGTTTCTAAAAGTGAATCACAACTTTGTATTGATGAATGATTGAATGAATCTTAGAAGGACTTGTGCAGAGAACCATATGGCATTCATGGATGCCCATTAAGAAAAGTAGAAAATACATTATGTACAATATAAGAATTACAACAGCATACTTGTTACTCTATAATATGATATACTAAGCCTTAAACCCATTTTCTAGATTAATAATCACATCAACTGTAAGGGGTCTTGACATATCATCCAATTTTTGTTTAAACCATAGATTCAGGCATTTGAGCTGACTATAGTTTTATTCTGTGGCACATTATCATTCTTGGCACAGGACCAAAAATCTATTTTTTTAGAGTTGTGATTATAGTGTTTTCTCCCTTTATTCCCAATCTCTATGAAGATTCTCTTCTTCCATCACAAGAAAATTATCACCTTAATTTATTTATATATGTCCCTAGATGGATACTTACTTGTATAGCCTTGCTGAACATACAGAGCTATGTATGATTTTACTTTCTGTAACTGTGACTATATTATGGATTTTTCTTTGCAGCACCTTTTTTGTTCCACATTATGTTTTAAAGATCTATCTGTGGTACTAAGCAGACATCTTTCTAACCACTGAATGATATCTATCACACAAACACCCACTTGTATAAAAGATAACTGTGTCCACAGCATGGAGTAGAGCAGAAGCCAGGCAATCGCTTAAAAGCCTACTGAAATAATTCAAGTGGCACATGAACATTATTTGTCTTACAGGTTGTTGGTGAAAATAATAAAAATGGTCAGATTGTGGGTGTATTTTGAGAGATTTTATGGTACATTAGCCACATCTGAGAGGTAAAAACAGGAGGTAAAGATGGTGCCAGAATGTTGGGAGTGAGTATCTAAAAGGATGTTGTTATCAAGTGAGATGGAGACAGTTTTACCCATTATTGGTCGTAAGAGGAATAAAGTTCAAGCAAAAACGAAAGTACATTGTGCAATGTCCTGTAAACATGGAAATGGAGAAGTTTTATGGATTCTCCTTTATTTTCTACAAGGAAAATAATCTCCAGAGTGAGGAGTACTTGAAAAGTCTCTTCCATCTTCTTTCATATATCATCCAGCTCCCTTTTGTTCTTAAACCTCTCTAAAACTCTATCGATGAAGATTAATGTGAAACTTAGGGGAATATTAGGCCCTTCTGCAATAGGGAAAACAGCGTAAGCAGAAAGCAGTTAGCAGAACTCAAAAGATTTCTGGCCAGTGAGTCTCATGTGTCTGTCCCTATAATGTAGATACATATGTACTGGCACCAAAGTGCGTATGTACTGATTATTTGTCAAGACATATTTCTTAGGAAAAAAAAATCAGGAAAATACAGAATCTTAAAATTGATGTGTGAATAGGCTATCATCTTTGGAACTTTAGTCTGAGCAGTTAGCAGATATGTATATGGGAATTAAGGGATTTGGTGCAAAGTTTTTCAAACTTGTTGAAAGAATTCATTCTATATCACTAACAGTTAAAGATATTTAGATAGTGATCAAGAACTCTCAAAAAGGCCCTAGTGATTTTTAGTTAATTTCCACCAAGTGTTCACTTTACTCCAGAAAATAGGATGATATGGAATACCACTAACTCAAGTTATGAATGCAATTTTTTTTTTAAAAAGGTTTATTTTATTGATTTGAAAGAGTTGGAGGGGCTGGCGCTGCAGTGCAGTGGGTTAATGCCCTGGCCTGAAGTGCGGGATCCCATAGGGGCACTGGTTCAAGACTCAACTGCTCCACTTCTGATCCAGCTCTCTGCTTGGGCCCTGGGAGCCATGGCACTTGCGTGGAAGACCCAGAAGAAGCTCCTGGCTTTGGATTGGTGCAGCTCTGGACATTGTGGCCAACTGGGGAGTGAACCATCAGATGGAAGACCTCTCTCTCTCTCTCTCTCTCTCTCTGTGTGTGTGTAACTCTTACTTTAAAATAAATTAAAAAAAAAAAAAAGTGGGGGAAGAGAGATCTGTCCGTGGCTTCACTATCTAAATGACTGTAATGGCTGTGGCTGGGTCAGGCCGAAGCCAGGGTCTTCTGTGTGTATCACATGGGTGCAGTTCCATTCACTTGAACCATCCTCCGCTGCTTCCCCAGGTGCATTAGCAGGGAGCGGGATTGGAAGTAGAGCAGTTGGGACTCAAACCAGTGCCCATATGGGATGCCTGTAGGTGAAAGCTTAACCTGCTATGGCAGAATGTCAGCCCCTGCAGTAGTCTTGATTCTAAAACTGGTACAGGACAACATCAGACAAAGGCAAACATAGACCCAATTCTCTCATGGACATGAATTTGAGAAGTATGAATAAACTAAGTATCTTCTGTAATGTATTGACATATTCAAGTGAAGTTTATGCCAGAAAGTTTGAAGCGACATGCACTCAGTACACATTGCCTAATGATGCCCGTGTTCCCTGCTCCCCACTATCACAACTGCAAGCTGATTAATGTGCTGAGAGTCACTGCTTTCAAGTGATTTCCTCTGCTATTTCTCTCAACACCCCTGCAATCAGGCATTCATCACTACCATTCAGCAGAAGCTCATCTCATCAAGGTCGTGAGTGACCTTTGACAAACCCAGGGATCAGTTCTCATATCTCAGCTTTGTTTCCCTACCACAAACGTTTGACATGCTTTCTCACTACTTTTTTTTTGAAAAAAAAAAAAAATCTTGGCATTATGGCTTTATCCTAATTTACTTGCCACTGTGTCTATTTTGCTGAGATCTGATTTTGCACCACTTTTTAACGTTGAAGTGTCCCAAGATTGTGTCCTAGGTACTACTCAGCTACATAACACGCCTCACTGCCCTGGTATTCTCAATCACTTTATGCTTGAAATAGCATTTACAGATCAGTGATTCTAAAGTGCCTATCTGTATTTCAGACCTTTGCTCCTGAAGTCTATCTAAACATCCAACGGCTTACTCCACATCTCCATGTATGCATCTAGAAATCATTGCAGTTTTAACATTGTACTGCCTGTATTTCTAGTAAACGCAGTATCTGCAGTTATCACTATCTCATTGATGTTATCAAATCCAATACCATGATATCTTTTTTTTTGTCTCTCATACATGACTAATGCATCATAAAATCTCTCAAAGTATATCCATACTTTTTTTTTTTTTTTACTTTAAAGCTTTTATTTAAAGAATAGAATTTTCATAGGTACAATTTTAGGAATATAGTGTTTCTTCCCCCCATACCCACCCTCTTACCCCCACTTTCATCCCACCTCCTACTCCGTTTCCCACCCTATTCTTCATTAAGATTCATTTTTAGGGGGCCAGCGCCGTGGCTCACTTGGCTAATCCTCTGCCTGCAGCGCTGGCATCCCATATGGGTACCGGATTCTGTCCCGGTTGCTCCTCTTCCAGTCCAGCTCTCTGCTGTGGCCTGGGAGGGCAGTGGAGGATGGCCCAAGTGCTTGGGCTCCTGTACCCACATGGGAGACTGGGAAGAAGCACCTGGCTCCTGGCTTCAGATCAGCACAGCGCTGGCTGTAGCGGCCATTTGGGGAGTGAACCAACCGAAGGAAGACCGTTCTCTCTGTCTCTCTCTCTCTCTCTCTCTGTCTCTCTCTCTCTCACTGTCTATAACTCTACCTGTCAAAAAAAATAAGATTCATTTTTAATTAACTTTATATACAGAAGACCAACTCTATACTAAGTAAAGATTTCAACAGTTTGCACACACACAATGTATACAGTACTGTCGAACAAGTTTTGCAGCTAATTCTCATAGTACAACTCGTTAAGGACAGAGGTCCTACATGGGGAGTTAAGTGCACAGTGACTCCTGTTGTTAATTTAACAATTAACACTGTTATTTATGATGTCAGTGATCACCCAAGGCTCCTGCCATGAGCTGCCAAGGCTATGGAAGCCTTTTGGCTGCAATCATATGTCAATTATTGTGCTTTTTTTTTTTTTTAAGCACAGATAGCTTCCGGTGTTACATGATCATCTTTTTAACTTTTTTTAGAACTAGACTTTCTCAGCTTAAATTTTTGCTTCCCAAGACGTCTTACGGAAAGTGACTCTTGTCAGCATTAAAATGATATGCTTCTTCCACCTGATGTCTAATCTTTGAATCATGACTATTGATTCTGAAACTTGCTCAATGGGGTTGTCCATTGCCTACAAATTAAAAAGAAAAAAATATAAATTCTTGAGATACTGGAACTTTCTTCCCCAATAGTTTATGGCAAAGTGCTTTATGAAGCATCCATAAGAAATAATGGGCTTATTTTGGGAACTGAGTATCTAATCCTACGAAAGAGAATTGGTGTGAACACCATGGATCATTCAAGTGTGAAGTGATAAATAGGGATATGTGCCCAGTCAGGGACCTTTGCAATTAGAAAAAAACATTATTTGCTTCATCTTTTTTTCTTGCCAGGTTGGATTCAATTAGCGTGTTCAGTGGACAGTGGAGTCCTGGCTTTTCTTTACAAGCTGTAATAGACTGAAAAATTTTCAGGGTTTCTTCCATTCTGTAAATATGCCAGCAAGTCCTGGTTTAAAAATAAATATGTTTTAATGACAACTCTGTATCCTAATCTTCATTTCTAGATGTGTTGTACAGTGGTGAAAATTTCATACTGAGCAATATTGATAACTACATATGACACTATTTTGCATAAAAGCATAGCGCATATTAAAGTTATACTTGGACTGATATTCTCATCTCTTTTGATCTTTTGCTAATCAATATTATCATTTCAACACAATAGCATGACCAGGAGTAATTGTACAACATAGTGAATACTCACTGCAACCTAAGTTTCTCACACACATATCCATAGCACAAGTAAATCCAATGAGGTAGTGAGTTAAGTCTGTTACCGATCTCAATGTGTTCTCTGCTACAATTAAAATCTACTGGAGATGATTGTCAGAGCATAGACCATTGTATTACAAATACATTGATGAACTCTGGATAGGATCATGATAGAATATATTTTGTCATTTTTTTATCATTTCTAGGCCCAAATTGCTCCTACATGGCTGTGAATTATGTAGGAGAAATTAACAGAAAGAAATTAATCTTCTGAGTGCTGAGTAAATATTTTCTAGTCTGCTCAGGCTGATATTCTTATCATTACCAAGCTGCCATGCTTGCACACAGACGATAGTAAACCTGAGCATTAACACTTTGTTTCTATGCTTTACTCAGTTTGCTATAGAGAAGGCCACATTTTTAAAAGCTGGTAGTGTTCCAGAAGCTAATTTGTGAATCAGTTGTTTGGAACTTGGAATGTATTTTCCCATAGAAATCATATTAAAAATGATGGTTGGGTTCTCAGGACAACGCATAAAATGTCTACTTAATCTGTAATAAACATTAATCCTAGAATGTAACTGAGCCATTGAAAATGGGCTTGGTTTGTTAGAGCTTCAACAGACATGCATTTTTACCAAAAGGAGGAGACAGAGTTCTATCATATCTCCTACTGCATTTCCCATATATGCTTACTTGTAAGTTTATCCATATTTCTGGATTTTAAAGATGCAGGTGATCGTATGTACATGATTGGGTTACCACCGGATTAGTCTTGGCCTCATTTGGGAGGTTACATTGAAATAAGAGAGAATTAGGAAACTGAAAGTATGAAAGCCTAAATGAGAGGCTTGTGTGAAGTTGCCAAACAGAAGCTCAAGTTTGCAAATGAGGTATTCAGTAGACAATGAAAGGATACTTGTCTACAATATGAGGAGGTGCTTGTGTGACCTGGTATTGAACATGGTGGGTGTCTCAAATTGTTACTCTGCATAGGTCCATAAAATGACCATGGAACCACTGAGAGTATTGCTTTTTGGCATACAAATTTTAGTTTGTAAATGAATTCAGAAATACAGAATCTCATTTGTGAGAATCAACTGGATTTTAGTTGTATTCTCACAGTAGTATGTATGCTAGGGTTATGTGGTGTCACAGCCACACAAATGTTAATGGCTTAAGATTATATTTCTTTGTTTATCATATGATTTTTCAACATTTCAGTGGGGGGAGGGTGTTCTGAATGGGAAGTTCCTGATTAGCATAACCACTCAGCCAACATAAAAATGGTTCCCATTCATCACAAAAGAGACAAGGAAACCTCAGAAGACCCCATTCCAGCTGTGATAAAGCTGTGGATTGGAAATGGCCTGTGTCTCAGTTCATCACCCAGCAGTGGTAACCTACCCTTTCCCAGCTGCAGGAGGACCAGGGATTTTATCTTACTATATATGTAGAAGGAAAGTGAGGTTCATGTAGGAAGAAAAAGTATTTGCTATAAAGACTGCCACACAGGGATGAAGACATTAGAGGGGTGAGTTTTGTCGTTCAGTGTGTTAAGCCACCACTTGGAAAACCTACATCCCACATTGGAGTGCCTATACACCACTTGGGATCCAGCTTCCTGCTTATGTTCACCCTGGCAAGCAGCTGGTGATGGCTCATATAGTTGAATTCTACAAACCATATGGTAGACTTGGATGAAATACCTGAATCCTGCTTTCCCCCAGCTCAACCCTGGTTGTTGACATCATTTGCAGATATCTTTGTTTCTTGCTCAGCCTTTAAAATAAAAAATAAGGAGCCAGTTTTGTGGCACAGTTAAACCCCCAGCTTACAGCACTGGCATCCCATATCAGTGCTGGCTTGATTCCTGCCTGCTCCACTTTCAATCCAGCTCCCTACTGATGAGCCTGGGAAGGCAACAGAAGATGGCCCCTGCACTCACATGGGAGACCTGGAGGAAGCTCCTGGCTTCAGATAGGCTCAGTCCCCGCTGTTGTGGCCATTTGGGGAGTGAACCAGCAGATGCAGGACCTCTCTCTCTCTCTCTACCTTTCTCTGTAACTCTGTGTTTCAAATGAATAATAAAAATATACAAAATAAAGCTTTAAGAAGTTAGAAAATATTTATATAACCAAGCATCTTAATATTTCCCATAACTAATTTTGAAGATTTTATGTTGAAAAATTCTGGAAGAATACTAAGCAAGGATCAGAAACTCAAATGCCTATGAATAATAGTAGTTTAATTCTGAACAAACAATTTTACTTGAGGCCTTCTACTTGATGGAGAATTAGTCTTATGATTTTTCTTTTGTTCTTGAACAACATGAGGCCCCTTGTCATGTATCAGACCTTCTTCAAGCAGCTTCAGTTCCTTTTGTTGATTCCACTAAATCAAGTATACTTTCGGAAATCAGTAACCTATGATTTATTATAGTCAGAGGCTTTAAATGTTATGTCCCTGTGATTGTCATACCTCCTAGTGCTTGACATTATGTTCATCACAGAGAGAGTGCTTAGTGATCTCATACTTTATTTTTTGGCCCCGAAAAATATAGGTGTATTTCTTGTCAATTATAAAATGATTTCCAATTTTTTTTTGTGTGGAAAATGCTCACACGTTTACCAGGGATGGTGTTACAAAGATTCTCCTTTTTTAAAACCTTTTTAGCTACAGCATAAATTGTGTTTGAAGTGGAAGGATACTAAAATAACATTTAAAGTTTTGTATGCCATCATTTAAATATGATTCTTTTGTGTTTTCCAACAGTGAGAATTCTAGGCATGTACTGTTAGAAATAAGACACTTTTTAAAAATTTTTTGACAGGCAGAGTGGACAGCGAGAGAGAGAGGGACAGAGAGAAAGGTCTTCCTTTGCCATTGGTTCACCCTCCAATGGCCGCCACAGCCAGCACACTGCGGCCGGCGCACTGCACCGATCCAAAACCAGGAGCCAGGTGCTTCTCCTGGTCTCCCATGGGGTGCAGGGCCCAAGCACTTGGGCCATCCTCCTCTGCACTCCTGGGCCACAGCAGAGAGCTGGCCTGGAAGAAGGGAAACCGGGACAGAATCTGGTGCCCCGACCGGGACTAGCACCCTGTGTGCTGGCGCCGCAGGTGGAGGATTAGCCTAGTGAGCCGCGGCGCCGGCCAAGACAAACACTTTGATAATGTATACGCAGTATTGATTTTATACATTTTTCTAGTACATGTATAATATTTTGAACACTCAGACTTTCTGAAAAAGATGAAATTTGTATGCTTAAATGTTTTAGTCTGGCAGCAATACTTGTTTTCTTAAAATGAATAATTTTCCATATAATTCAATGGTCATTAAATTATACATAGACATAATTATTCTGTACATCATTTTCCAATTTATGTGTGTTTTAGAGAGTGTCCTTTATTAAGAGTGTCTGTTTTTAATTTTATTTCTTAAATTTATTGAGCAAAAATTTACTGAAGACCTACATGTCTCTACCAATGTCTTGGGCCCTGAGACACAACAATGAAGATACGTAAAAGTCCCTATCCTAAGTGATGGTACATTTTGGTGTGCTGAGACAGACAGTAAATAATAAGCTGAGCATATAATATGCCAAATAGTGAGAAATGCAATGGAGGGGATTAAAACTAGAAAGGGGAATGGGTCTGGTTATGACCGGGTCCATCCCTTTGAATTGGTAAATTATAATTTTATGATTATAGATTAATTTGTTTAACATCATTATGTCTTGCTGCTTAAAACAGGTTTGGCAATAAAAGGGCAAAGGGGAAAAAGGAGAACTTTGAAGCAAGGGACCTTCCACCTAGCAACATGATAGGATAAATGCCTAATCGACATAGAACCTTACCACTTTACGAAGTGCATTTATCATGGGTAGCTGATCAGAAAAGCCCCCAAACACTTCTTTGTTGGCCTAACCCAGCATCTGCAGGGCTTTTCTCCAGAGAAGTGATGAAACTGAATATTTGAAATCTTTCTCACTTCTTTTTATTTTCTTGCCTCTCTTGGGTTCATCCGTCAGGATAAAGGTTTCCATGGTGAGTTCTAGTCAGTCATTTTTCAAGTTTTACAACATAAAAGTGAAACCTTAAAGGATTTTTTTTAGTAACATAATAGGTTTAAAATAGATGAAATTCTTGACACTCAAAATAACAAAACAGATCATCTGGGTTAGGGTGTAAATGAGAACAGTATTTCATAGTGTATTTACTGTGCTATAGAAACTTACTGTATTACATGCCAACAAGTAAAAATGGTGTTCACGCCTTCATTGGAAACATTTTAAAAGGGGAAAAGTTTACTTATTAAAAGCCCTTTTGAAATATTAGTTACTTCTTTATTATCTACCTTCCCTTCAATTAATAGTCTGATTCAAATTTGAGAAACAGTACAAATTAATGTCAGAAAAATGAGGACAATCATAAATGAAAAGGGTAAAATAGATGTAAAATTTTACTCATTTAAAAACATGCTATGAAAAGGAGATAGAACGCAAAGGTAGTGAACAAACACACACACAAAAAGTATAAAAATAAAGGAATTCCTTCAACTTAGTACTAAAATAAATATTTCATAGAAAAGTGACATCCATTGACTAAGTAATTACCTTTGAAGAGAGAATCAGACCACATTAAGAGCCATAACTGACTTTTCAAAATACCCAATTACACACAAGTAAAGTAATTTCAAACTTCTTAACTAAAATATTAAAATTTTCAGTGTAGAACAACTTTCTAAATATATGAACTCTTGTATATTGATAATTTTATTCTGATCCATTTCTCAATTCTCCTCAAACTTAAGAACGAGTAGAATGAATGATGACTACAGACATGTCAAAAGATGTATGTGATCACCTGTACAAAATATCATTTTAACTATTAAGCTTGTTTTCCCATACCATTGTCAAGTAATTTATGCAACCTTATATCAGTCTCATTTAGAAAATTAGTGAAGTATGAATCATTCTTGAACAGGTTGAACTTGATCCCTTCAGTACTAGAACATTTAAATTTAAAGAATGTGACATAGTATAACAATTAGATTGACTTGGATTCAATCAATATAAAAATAACTTTCCTTTTTTGGAGAAAGTTCTTTCACTCTAATACTGTATTAGAAAAAGTTCCATGGATTGGTTCCCACAAGTGGTCATATGAGGATTTGTTGCTATACTTCACTTTGATTTACTGTCATTTTATCCATAATACCCTTAATTATTCTCATTTGGGGTACAGGGCTACTAACATAAGAAGTGCATTTTTTTTGCAAATATGTGCTGTAACTCATAGCAGGTAGCTTTGTGATTTTGAATAATGGCTCACATGTCAAGCCAAAATTTGTTGTATCTACCTGTGTCACTCTACATTCTGGCATGACTCTTCCATTGGCAATTTTAAGTTCTCTGATTAGACTTCAATTTTAGGGACTTAAGAATGACAGCCTATTTCATGTCACCTTGATGCAAATCTTGACACCACTTAAGCTGTATTTTTTGTCAAACTATCACTGCAACACTTAGAACTATGATGAAAATTTACCCACATATGTTGTAAATGGTGTAAGTACTCAAAGACTCATATGAGATTTAGTTTGTATAGATAATATACTTACAACTTCAAAAGGCAGGACTTTGTTTTATTCCCCTGGAATAATTTATGATGCCATTGTTTCTGTCCTGTAGAAAGTTAAGCAACAGAAAGGTGTATCTAAAGTATTTGGAAAGCAGCTATGTTCACCACTCTACCACCAACGCTGTTTCTAAAGTATTTGAATGAAGGATAGAGAGAGATGTTATCACTGGTTTTAATTGTTCTGATGCAATAACATTATTTTACCTGCAGAAGAAAACAGATTTCCAGAAAACAGAAAGTCACTTGTTGCTAAGTACTGAAGGTGTTGATACATGTTTCCTAAGTTTTATGTTTTTAATCTCCTGAATCCAGATAATGCCAAAATATATTTTATGTAAAAATTGCATTACTGAACTAGTATATTAAGCAATTGTGAGAATAATTGTTGTAGGCATATGTTTATCTTCAGGTAGAATTTAGACTGGGTTTAAACATTTCTCTAATTTTGCAATTATATTTTATATGCTGAGATAAATTGCAGGGTTTTTGTGATAAAGCGGGATGATAAACCTATATTTAGTTTAGAAATATAAAAAAAATCTAGAGAGAATGCTCTTCTTTTTACCATGTGCTGGTATGGATGCTGTTCTTTAACAATGTGGAAAAAAAAGAAAAGAAAAAAAACTATAAAAATAACAAAAAGAAAAAAAAACAATGTGAAATAATACAAGGAAACTGGACTTTATAAGATGAATTTAAACTGAATTTTCAGAGCCTGCTTACCTATTTGAAATGTCTCTGATTCTACATTGTAAAAATTAAGAGAGAGAGGTCTTCCATCTGATGGTTCACTCCTTAGATGGCCGCAACAGCCAGAGCTGCACTGATCTGAAGCCAGGAGCCAGGAGCTTCCTCCGGGTCTCCCATGTGAGTGCAGGGCCCCATTGGGCCATCCTCCACTGCTTTTCCAGGCCATAGCAGAGAGCTGGATCGGAAGAGGAGCAGCCGTGACTAGAACCGGCGTCTCTGTGGGATGCTGGAGTTTCAGGCTAGGGCATTAACTCGCTGAGTCACAGCACCAGCCCTGAGATTTTTTTTAAAATTTCTGATGTGAAATTTTATGATTATAATCCATAGTTTTAACTAAATAAGAAAGAGATTGATCTGATTCATTCAAGTTATTTATAAATGAAGAAGAAAGAGATATTAGTAAATTGTGCAGTAGCCTGGATATCAGATTTAGCTATCAGAAACTGACAGTTTTAATCATAACATCAGGCAGACTAACAATCTAAACCTTGAAACATATTTGGAACACTTTAACTAGAACATGTAATAATCTTCCCCTGAAAATACAGAAGCATATACTTTTATGGAAATATTCACAATCATTTGTAGTCTCTAAACCAAAGAGATGATCAAATGAAGAAACTGAAACTCTTTAAGAATCTTTTTAAAATCTTTCCATTTGTTGTTTCAAGAAGACCTTTTATATGTTACCCTAGTTCAATATTATAATTCACATTGCCCAGGTTGAGATGCTGAATCTTCTATTGCACCAAATACATTGCCCCAAAAGGTGCTTTAACTTTAAATAAACTCAGAACACTAGAAGATATTAATAATTGAGCACATGTACTGTTTAAAAAAAAAAAAAGGAAAGGCAGCTATTTGGTTTAATGGGCAAGAATCGACTTGGAATGTCAACATCACATTTTGGAATCCCTGAGTTCAAATCCTTGCTCTAATTCAATGCCAGCTTCCAGCTAATTTGTACCTTGGGAGGCAGCAAGTGGTGGCTTGAGTAATTGGGTCCTTGCCACCCACATGGGAGACTGGATTGGGTTCCAAGTTCCTGGCTTTGGCTTGGCCCAACCACAACTGTTGCAGGCATTTGGAAAGTGTACCAACAGATGAAAGATCACTCTCATGCTCTCTACTTTTCAAATAAATAAAATTTTTAAAAATACACTGTAACACATTCCACTCTTAAGACAATTAGTACTCTGCTTACTACTTCAATCATATTTAAATGATAGCTTTACATTTAAACTGTTTAAGGTTTTAATGTTCACAATTGATACATAAAAATTATATACATGTACCAGATAGTATATGATGTTTCCATATATGTATATATTGTGAAATAGTTAAATCAGGATAAAATGTTTATATTGTTAACACCTTTTTTTAAAAAAAATAAGAATTGTTTATTTATTTAGAAGGCAGAGTTGCAGACAAAGAGGTAGAAACAGAGACAGGGAGATCTTCAGTCAGCTGGTTCACTCCCCAGATGGCTGTAGCCACCCAGACTGGGCCAGGCCAAAGCCAGAAGCCTGGAACTCCTAACAGGTTTCCCATGGGAGTGGCAGGGGTCCAAGTACTTGGGCTATCTTTTACTGCTTTTTGAGGGGCATTAAATTGAACCAGCACTGATACGGGATACCAGTGTTGCAGGTGGCTGTTTAACCTGACACACCACAATGCTGATCCAACACTCAGCATATTTTTTTTTTTAAATGGGGAAGACATTCAATCTTTTCCTTCTATTGTTCTTTTTGAAATATATATAGTACCTTGTCATTATAGTCATCCCACGTGCAATATAACACCAAAACTTATTTCTTCTATACTGATATGACTTAGTGCTTGATCTACCTTTCCCTATATCTCTCTCCTCCTGTTCTCCCAATTTTCTTGAAACTACTGTTCTATTTTCACCTTCTGTGAGTTCAATATGCTTAGATTACACAAACTCCCATGAATTAAATCACAGAGTTTGTTTTCCTGTGGCTGGCTTATATCATGTAACCTAATGACCTTTATTTTAATTCCATTCATGTTGCTGCAAATGGCAGGATTTTGTCATTTTTATGACTAAATAAAATATTTTGTATGTTCTACATTTACCTTATCCAACCACCAGTGGGTGGGCATTTAGACTGTTTATATTTCCTCACTATTGTAAATAGTGCTGCAACAAACATGTGGATGCAGAGTTCTCTTTCACAGACTGGTTTCATTTCCCTTGGATATATACCAAGGGTTGTTGGATCATATGACAGTTCAATTTTCAGGTTTTTTTTGAGTTAACTCCATAGTGTTTTTCACAGTGACTGTACTAATGGCTGTATAAACTCCTCCACATCCTTGCCAATGCCTGTTCTCTTTAGTCATCTTGATAACAGTCAATCTTACTGGAGTAAGGTCATGTCTCATTGTGATTTTGATTTGCATTCCTTGATGATAAGTGATGTAGAGCATTGTTTCATGTACCTCATAGCCACTTTTATCTCTTCCATTCTGAAATGTCTGTTTATATAAACTACCCCTTTTTTTAAGAAAAACATTTATTTGAAAGGCAGAATTATAGAGGGAGAGGCATAGAGAGAAAAAGATCTTGTATCCAACAGCTGGTTCGCTTCCCAAATGTCGCAATGGCTGGGACTGGGCCAAGACCAAGACAAAACAAGGAGCCTAGAACTCCATTTGGGTTTCCCACATGGGTGACAGAGGCCCAACCCCTTAGGCCATCTTCTGCAGTTTTCCCAAGCAAATAAGCAGAAAGCTGGACATGAAGAGAAGTAGCTGGACTCAAACCAGTGCCCATCTGGGATGCCAACATATTAAGCAGTGGCTTAACCCACTAAGCCACAATGCCAATCCTCTACTGCCCGTTTTTAAATTTTTTTTACTGTTGAGTTAATCTCATTCTTTATATAATCTGAGTATTAATCTCTTCTCAGATGTATATCTTCCAAATATTTACCTCTATTCTGTAAGTTCTATCTTCAGTTTGTTGATTGTTTCTTTTGCTATTCAAAACATCTTTTGTTTGAAGTCTCATTTATATTATATATACATATATGCATATATATACAATATATACATATTTAAAGATTTATTTGAAAGAGGTAGAGAGAAGTAGAGACACAGAGAGGTCTTCCATCTGCTGATTCATTCCCCAAATGGCTGTAATGGTCAGAGCTGAGCCGATCTGAAGCCAAATGCTGCTTCCGGGTCTCCCACATGGGTACAGTGGCCCAAGGATTTGGACCATCCGCCACTACTTTCCCAAGTGCACTATCAGGGAGCTGGATTGCAAGTGGAACTGCCAGGACTTGAACCGCCACCCATATGGGATTATGGCACTGTAGGCTGGAGTTTTAACCTGCTGTGCCACAGCACTAGCCCCTCAATTATATATTTTTGCTTTTATTCCCTGCACTTTTGGTATCTGATCCAGAAAATCCTTGCTCATTCTGATGTCCTGAAGTGATTTCTCTTTGTACTTTTCAAACAATTTTAATAAAAGTTTCATGTCTCATATTTAGGTCTTTGATCCCTTCTGATTGATTTTCATACATGAGCTGGGGCAGGAGTCCAGTTTCCTTCTTCTGCTTGTGGCAGTCTCATTTTCCCAGGACCATAGATTAACAAAACTATCCTTTTTGCAGTGTATATTCTTAGCCTGTTTTTCAAAGATCAGTAGGCTGTAGTTGTGTGGGTTTGCTTCTAGGGTCTCACTTTTATTCCATTGATCTATGGATCTATTTTTACATCAGTAACATGGTGTTTTAATTATTAAAGCAACGAGACTCCAGAAACAATGGGCAAACCGTCACTCAGTTCTTGGTTTATAACAATATCCAACCAAAGCAATCAATTTTCCTTGGAGAAATTGTGAGTCTTAGGAGCCTGGAGTACCTAATTTTTCCAGAAAGCAATGAAATGCTCAACACAAAAGAGAAACACTTCACCCATGGATCTGTGTCAAACAGACTCAGAGGCTATCTGAAACAGCTTCCAAGGACTAATGCCGGAGCAATTTGAACAATAAAATTAATATTGGATTTAGAACTGAAAGTTTAAAAATGTCCTAAAGCCCATATTGATGTAAGTAAATAGTAAATGTATAATGGAATAGACAAGTTTCTTGTGAAGAAGAATTATAAAAAATTTATGCTATGTGTAGAGTATAATCCCCGCCTCTTGAAGTGTTGAATGTGGATAGTGTTATTCTTTCAAAGAGTACAGTGAGGAAATAGGGCAAAAAAAAAAAAAAACAAAAAAAAACAAAAAAAAAAAACAAAAAACCTCAGTGGATAAAACTTCACATTGTACCTAAGCCAAGTGATCAAGGTCAGTTTATTAAATGTAATCTATATAATGCAATCATGAAGTTGATTATATCCTTGATATAATAAAAGCTAACAATAACCTCTCATAAATTACAAGTCTCAACTCTATAATCTCTATATTTCTGTAAATTTAGAAATAATCACAAATACAAATCCTATTAAAATAATATTTTAAATTTGCAAAGACAATTTAGAATTAAAAATTTTGAGGATATCAAAGTCTTATGAGTATTTAAAAATGATTCACAAATAAAATATTATTTGTTTAAATTCCTCCCATTACCTTTCAGGTAGAACGTTAGTGCTATTTCAGATATTGGCTTGTGATATGAATGAGCTAAAAAATATTCCCTATATGAAGTAGTCTTTGTTAATACCTTGATTTTCCCCTTAGGAGAATGAGAAAGATGAGAAAGCATTCAAGAATACCATGATCGTCACTTTAGAGTTACAGAAACAACGGTGACATCTAGTTTACTGTGATATGTGAGGATTTTGTGGGCATCCTGTAAGGACTTCACATACTTCTATTTTTGACTTTGCTCAGGACTGTCTACCTGAATTCACTTTAAGTTTTATTAATCATGTTTTTTGTCTCAAAAATAGTGAGACAGTAACAAATTAGTAATAGCAAAGACTACGTGGTAGAACTGGCAGTTACAGAGAGGTGACTGAGACTTTATGAACAATGTTTGGTGCTGTGGATTGGTACAGGAAAAGAAAATAGCAGTGTTTGCTGGCTTGTCTAAAGTAGCTGGTTTCCTAGAATAATTTCCATGTCCCCTGTATTTCCCCTTCTCCACTGACAGCTTTTCACTTGATTCTCTCTCTTCTCAGACAGCATGCTGACATGTCTTAGGCTCTCCTCACCCTGTTCACTTTCTCTAAACTCTCCCTTAGGGAAACCGAAATGCCAGCTTTTGACTCTAAAACTGATTGATTCATCGTTGGGAGTTCATTTCTCCTTCAAACTGTTCCTCATTACGTTGTTAGGATTCACATACAAAATCATGTTAACAGAATTAAAATAAAGGAATGTAATGATTGTTTTAGTTGCCTTCTTTCTGAATCTGTTTAAATTTCCATCCAGAGAAAAGACTGATTTCTGATGCTCTCTTATTTGGTTCCCCAAAAGTGTCTGCCATGGTGCTTTGCAGATTTCTAGGCATTCAATTCCAAATGAGGGAGAGGTTAAGATTTAATGTGCTTTATGTTATTGCTCTGCCCAGTATATTTTTTAGTCTAGAAACAGGTTGATTCCATTGTAAGTTTTTATTGTAGTATTTGTGGAGTCCTTCCTCCAATTTTTTATTTGGAATTTGTATTGAAAATATGGCTTCATGGGGTATGGAATTTCATAGCCAATATTAAGTTCCTCATTTATACCTAAAAAGTTTATAGTAAAGAGTTTGTAAATAAATATAGCATTAATAGAAACTACCTATTGTCTTTGTTAATCTAAGAACCACAAATTGTCTACTTTTGTTGGAAAATCTATAAAACACCTTTATCCAGATCTCTTATCTGAGAACTCAAAGGAACATGGAAAATCAAATCATTATTACTAGGAAATAGGAGATCCCAGGAAAAGGGCAGGGAGAGATAGTAGGTAGAAAGGAGGACACACAGAGAGAAATTAAACTTCGACTTGATGATCAGCCGTCAGAAGAGGCTGACTCCTAGGACTTGTTAGGGATTTGGGTGAAATCCAATAAGGAATCCAGTAGGCTAAAAATAAATGGTTAAATACTTGAGGAACAAGTCCCAATTTATAGAATTAGGCTTGGCAGGAGAGACTGATATCCGAGAAGTGACATCTATTAGGAGCATTAGGTGAAAGATGTTCCTGTGACAGTACAGATGGTGTGCATATAAGCAGTGTACTACAGAGTTCTCTTTTTCTGACTGTCAAGGGAAAACAGACACAATCAGATGCATATAAGCCAACCACTTGTATACAGTAAAATATTAGAGTCAAATGCATTTTAAATAATTGCGAAAAGTGAGGTAGAAGACATATTTAGTTGCAATTAGAAAAGAAATTTAGTGATCCAAGCACGGACATAAGAAACTAAGCCACAACCTGAAAAGTGAAAGCTCTCCTTATTAAAAAAAAAAAGTGTCACCAAAAAAAGTGACCCAAAAAAGTGTCATAGTACGTTCTATGAAGTTACCATTTCCAACAATAGCATCCTTAATCAAGTTAAAAATGCATTAAGGCTGATTTGAAATGATTCTTAACTATTTAATAAAACTTAGAAATCTTATAAAATTGAAAGAAAAATAGTTTTCATTTTTTGTATTTTAAAAAATATTTCAATAATACAAAAAGTGTAATTCAATGAACACACATATATTTAAGTTTTTTAAACATTTTCCATGTTTGCTTTATCTGTAGATACTTCATGCATATATTTTGTATGTTTACATATACTCCCCTGATAAACACATATAACCCTGTACATATATACTTAATATTTTTCTTGATATCAAGGATGGGTATATTAATATCACAAAATGATGGATTCATTATGAAAATAATAAAGTAAGCAAATAAGGCTATATTATTATGCAATAGGTATGCTTCTGTTGGAAATTGAGCTCATATATTACCAGTGCTTTTCCTAGATAGTACCCCATAATCAAAATGCATTTAAATGAGAGAATTTAGAAGAATTTATTTATAAATATTCCATGAAGTGCTCTTTGCTATTATGGAATGGTGTAGTCTAAAATAGAACTATCCAACTGGATTAGGTATCACAATTGACAGCTAGCTGATATTTTATTAATGTGTTCCCTATGTCAGGAATTTTCAAGTTTTTCTAACAGTGAAATTTTTCCATTCAAACAATTTTGTGCATCTTCAGTGTGTGAAATGAGTGAGAGGGAATGGTCTGATTAAACCTGGTGGTGGTGGGGGTTATAGTGCAGGATTGTCCCCAGGGCTCCTCTCTATCCACCGCCACAGTGAAACCAAGCAACTATGAGGGACTCTGGAGGTCTCAGGGATGTGATAGAAAACCACTGTGAGAAGCCACATAAAATTCGTCCCAAAAGCTACAGTTGCAAATCATATTTATTACTTACAAGTCATTTGGAAATCATTTACTCTCACCACCCCACTATTGATTTTAGTGAGAAAATAATGGAACAAGCTAAAAATCCAAAATGTTAAGAAAAAAGTTGTCTAGAAATAAACTTCTAATTATAATTGTCCTATTGTACTTGCCAATTATATTATTGTTAATATTTTCTTAAAATCCATTCCAAGTATTCCATGTCTCTGCATATACCTGCACATTGTTATCCACACACCCACACGCTTCTTTTACACAAATGGTAAAATAAAATTTGTATTTCTTTGATTACCAAAAATAAATAATGGAGATATCCCAATGTCAGAGTATACAGTTGTTTATTGCACATTTCATAAAATTTTAATATTTGCATATCACTATCAATAATTATTAATAGATTATCACTAGTTTATGTTAAATATTAATGGAAACTCATTAATGACCATCATCTTATAGAAATATTTGTAAGTACATGTGAACATTTTTGTAGCATGGAATCCTAGAGGTCTAAATGCTGAGTAGTTATAGAATTGCCCTCCAGTGAGCCGTGGAGACTTACATCAACAATGATGCGAAAGGAAACCTTCCTCCACACCTTCTCTATATGGTGTGTGATCATAACTATTTCATGTTTGTCAGAGATTTTAAAGCAATGTGTATTTTTGTCAATTTGCATTCTCTAATAGCTCATGACCCTATTTTCATATATTTTAAAACCATTCCATTTATTTTTCTGTGAATTTCCTGCCTAGATTAGAATTCCATTTTCTAATTAACTCATAACAACTCTTCAAATTTAAACAAATTAATGCTTTGTATATGGTATGCAAAAAGGTTCCAAAGTTGCTTATCTTTAAATTTATTCCTGATTTTTCATTTCCGGTTACATTTTGAAAATATTTTATTTTATTTGAAAGGCTGAGTCAGAGAGAGAGAGGCAGAGGCAGAGAGAGAGAGATATCTTCAATCTGCTGGTTCATTCTCCAAATGGCTTCAAAGGCCAGACCTGGGCTGATCTGAAGCCAGGAGCTTCCTCTGGGTCCCCCATGTGGGTGCAGGGGCCCAAGGACTTGGGCCATCTTCCACTGCTTTCCCAGGCCATAGCAGATAGCTGGATCAGAAGTGGATCAACTGGGGGGACTCAAACCAGTGCCCATATGGGATGCCAGCCCTGCAGGTGGTGGCTATGCCACAGTACCAGCCCCCATTTCCTGTTATTTTGTATTCCCACTTTTTTATTTTGCTTCACATCTTCTGGGTCTAATGCATAATACATAGTTGGATATACAAATATAAACATGTGCAAGTGCATGTGTGTGCACACGCATGTGTGCGTGAGGAGACAGAAACGTGTATGGATGAGAGAGAATCTTTGATCAGCAGCCATGAAGTTATTAACTTAGAGTCACATAAGTTGTTGTTGCCTATTTATACATAACAAAGTGTCATAAAAGTTAATGTAGCGTTAGTATTGGGAATGATTTGGGATTACAGTAGGTGGTGTTCATCTGGGGTCTTTGTCTAGCTGCAGTTAAATGGCAGCCCAGGCTAAGGTCATGAAAAGCTTCCTCCCCTCCACCGCCAACCCGTTTCCTTTAAACTGAGCTAGCTGAGTAAGGAGAACTGGCCATCTCTCCGTGTTGTCTATCCTGGTGGCGACATGGGTCCCTCCCACTGAAGGTAGTCCTAGAAAGGTTGGATTTCTTACCTTGTACTCAGAACTCTAAGATAATCAAGGTAACAGATGCAGAGTTTGATTCTTATGAGAGGGTCCTGGAAGGATTTGTGAGCATCTTTAATCCTTAAAGGCCATGAAACCATAATTGTATGTTTGTATGAAGTTGCTTTGATACAAACAGCTGGATCTGGAGAGGAGCAGCTGGGACACCAACCGGCACCCATATGGGATGCCATGCACTGTGCCACGGTGCGAGCAGTTTTATTTTGATCACATTTGCAGTATTGCTTTTGCCCTTACTTTGTGTGGAACCTCTGAAGACTGTTAGTTTCAGTTTCTTCATATAGGTGATAGTTGTCTCTTTAGAGCATAACAAACTGCCATGATGCTTGGAGGTTTAAAATGGTGCAGATTTATTGTATATCAGAATTCTGTAGTTGTCTGCTAATGTCACCCGCGTCTGCTCAGGTAACTGCTTGCTGGCTGTGTCCTGAGCTCGGTTGTGACAGATGAATTATCTGGAATTCTTCTGCACAGGTTTTCGTCTCAGGTCGCTTCACTGTGTGGCAACCTCAGCACAGAGTTCTGCACAATTCAAAGAGGGGAGCTGCAGTCTTGCTGAGTTCTTAGCCTGGAACACACACAGTGATCCTGCCACCTTGTACTTAAGGAAACAACTCAAAACCTTGGGCCAGATTCAAGATGTGGGGAGTAGGTTCTCTTTCTTGAAGGCAGGAGCTACAAGTGATATGTAATCGTGTTTAGTGTACCACAGTCTCTCAAGTGGGAACCATCAGACAGAAAATATTTCATGTGTAAAAAATGCTAAGTGCAGTAAGTGTTACACAGTACACTTTCAACAAACATCTTTCACTGTTTGAGATTTTGGAGGATTTACCGAGACTATTCAGTGAGTGACTGGCAAATTCCGAAGTTTAATTGAGGTTACATTATCTACAGTTTTGTATTCTCTAGACAGCGGTTCTGGTTTGTGTTTATTGCAAATCCTGCTTTGAAGTTAAAACTAAATTAGTTGTGATTACCACCTCTCTGGTCCCACTACTTTGTTTTGTCAGCTCCCTTAACCTTCATAGGCATATTTCACCACCTTCCATCAATATGTGTGTTTTCATTTCTTTCATTTATAGAATGTGATCTTCCTGATATTAGTAGTTCTGTGTGTTTTCTTTCATTATGGAACTCCAGGTACTAGGAAATGAGTGATACGTAATTGATATTCAGTGTATGTCTGTGAATTAATCTATGAAGGAATGATTTAAACTTTGGTAGTATCTCTAGCACATGAATAAGGAGTATTACCAGAGTGGGCATTGTGGCACAACAAGGTAGGCCACTGCTTGGGAGGCCTGCCTTCCATGTCAGCATGTCTGGTGTCCTTTGCTTCCTATTGAGGTTCTTGATAAAGCAGTCTGGAAGACAGCAGATGAGGGCTCAAATACTTGTGACCCTGCCACACACACGGGAGACATGGGTGGGATTTGGGGCTCCTGCTTCAGCCTGGCCTAACTCTGGCCTTTGTGTGCATTTAGGGAGTGAAACAGTGGATGAAAGATGGATGCTCTCCCTCTGGCTCTTTTTCTCTGTTTCTCTGCTGCTCTGCCTTTTAAGTATATGAAGATAAATAAATAAACATTCAAAAGAGTAGCACAAACAATAGAACATGAGCTACATATTGATTTTCTATAAACTAATTTACCAAAACTTATTTAACTTCTGTAGACTTTTGAATAATTGATTTTGTTATGGTGAAACACACAGGGAGCAGCACCCCTAAGAAAAGAATACCTACTGGTTAATACTTCATTCTACATCTGAATGTTTGCAATATTCCAGAAGTAAGTAAAAATGCAGCATTACCTCCAGAAATGTTTATTTTAGGTAGAATTTTAAGCTTTTGGCCTAATGACAAATAACTTGTAGTATGTTCAAGAATCCTACCAATCATTGAACACCTCTAAGGTTACTTTGTAAATCTGTGGGATAGTAACTATATTTATCTTTACACGATTATGTAAAGAGTCAGGTTTAGGAGAATTTAATTGCCACAAAGAGCTTGTGAATTATGATACTGCATGATAAAGAGCTATGCTTTTGTATTTCAGTTAATTTGGAAAGCAGAGTGCATTGCTTTGCTGGAAATCCAGAGTATAAACCTGCAAGGCTTCCCAATGACACTACAAGGTTACTGGGCAATAAGACATTGTTTTTAAAAAGATGCTTTATTCTCAGTGGGAAATTCTGTTGTCACTAAAAATTTTCACTTCAGGTATAATTACTTTTAACAGAATTTCAAGACAAATATTGTATAAGCACCCTTATAATCCTATGAAGTTACTGAAACAAATGAAGATAATTAACTCCAATAAGCATAATAAACACAAACACTAAAAAAATTTAAAAAGCATAGGACAAAACCTTAGGGGCCAGCATTGTGACACATGGGTTAAGCGATGGCTTGCTGGCTAGCACCCTATATGGGTGTAGGTTGGAGTCCCAGCTGTTCCACTTCTCATTTCTCTCTTTGCTATTTTACCCAGGAAAGCAGCAGAAGACGTTCCAAGTGCTTCGGAACCAGCTGCTCATGTGAGAGACCAGATAGAGTTCTGGGTTCCTGGCTCAGGCTTGGTACAGCCCCAGCCTTTGTGGCCATTTGGGGAGTAAACCAGTGGATGAAAGATCTCTCCCTCTGTCTCTGTCTTTCTCTCTTCCCACTCTCCCTCTAGACCTCTGCCTTTCAAATACATATTTTTTTAAAAAAAGAACAAAATGTAAATATAAGGATTTTTTTAATGAACACTTTTTCTAGAAAGATTGCCAATAGAATCTGATTTGTTTTCTAAAAGAAGTCTAGTCTAATTTTCTGTCATGATTAATGTTATCATAAAACTAGTCACTAGTCTTCATAAATTTGATCTAGAAATAGAGCTGTTAAAAGTTAGAATAAATAAATTTATCTGCATTGTTTCATGTAGAAATAATCAGGTTCAGAGAACTTGCCTCACATATGCAAGTCACACAGCTAGTTCTAAATTGTAAGGGTCCCTTTATAACAAAAACCTCTGTAAGTTTGACACAGTCTGCTACTTTATAAAGTCTTCACAGAACCTGATGAGTAATTACTAACGATTGCACCATTCTGATGGCAAAATCAAGGATAATAAGGTGTGTGTATATGTGTGTGTATATATATATATATACATATATATAAAACTTGTCCTAAGTTAATAAAATGAAGAAGTAACAAAGTTAGTAATTGCACCCAAGTTTGTCTAAATCTGTGATAAGCAGTCTTTGATGCTACAAAAATATCCTTAAAAATTTGATATACATAAGTAACCATATAAGCATATTAAATGCATACTTATTTATATGAAGATTTCTAGCAGTTTATTATCATTGCAGTAAAGTTAACAGGTTAAATGTATATGGAATTACTTATGTACTTATATATCACTCCCCAATCTCCTTGTGTGTACAAGATCTTTCTATGTTTAAAATCCTTTAACCCTTGGCTGGCGCCACGGCTCAATAGGCTAATCCTCCAACTTGCGGCGCTGGCACACCGAGTTCTAGTCCCGGTCGGGGCACCGATTCTGTCCCGGTTGCCCCTCTTCCAGGCCAGCTCTCTGCTGTGGCCAGGGAGTGCAGTGGAGGATGGCCCAAGTGCTTGGGCCCTGCACCCCATGGGAGACCAGGAGAAGCACCTGGCTCCTGCCATTGGATCAACGCGGTGCGCCGGCCGCAGCGCGCCAGCCGTGGTGGCCATTGGAGGGTGAACCAATGGCAAAGGAAGACCTTTCTCTCTGTCTCTCTCTCTCACTATCTGACAGACTCTGCCTGTCAAAAAAAAAAAAAAATCCTTTAACCCCCATGATGACTATTGCCAAATTGAAAATATAAGATTTTTATGGTGTCATTTGTTCCTCCCGAAGTTCAAAGTGCTCACATTTTTATTCTGAATGAAACTCTTTTCCTTGATTTTTTTTTTCACATTCTATAAGGTAAAAAGCCTGTACATTCTGAGAATTCACCAGTGGGGATGATGAGTTTAATGTGATTTGTGACTGTTCTTCAAAAAGAACAGAGGAGATTAGGAATTATTTCCTGTAAGGATGATGCTGATTTTCATCTTGTAAGAAGTCCTGCCAGACTAGAAGCTTTATTCATGCTTTGCAAGCCAAATATCATTGGTGTGTGTGTGTGTGTGTGTGTACACACACTAAGATAATTTAAAAAACCCTTTTCCTTCTGAGAACTGATTTGGATAAGACTTTGAAATAAATTCTGTTTGTGAATAAGTGGCTATGTCAGCTACAGTTAATGAGTTCAAACTCTGTTGAAGAAAGAATGAAGGAAAGTACCACTGTTCTATTCTTGCTATTCTTACCTAGGCACCTGTAGATCATATTAGCTTAGAGATTGGGATAATCTTTTGCCTAAGGTATAGAATATGGTTCTTTCATAATAAAAGATAGGAAGATTTACTTTTCTATCTACTGTCCTTGTTCTATTAAGTAGTTAATGATGGCATTTTGATTACCTTAGGATTGATCATCTAAATCCAAGATCAGCAAAGTAATTCCTTGAAATTAAATTAGGAATATTATAAATTTGTCATGAGCTTACAAAAAATTCATTTAGTTGAAGAATTTTTAAAGTTTAAGGCTATAGATATAAAAGGGAATGACTAGGACACACCACAGTTAAATAAGCAATTTTAATTTAAACCATCACAGAATTACAAATGTGTTCTTTCAGTGTTTGAATTTAATATATTTATCTTTGTGAAATATGGGCATTTTAGTTTTAGTACATTGCATTGTTATGAAAAACAAACGCTAATAAATTTCAAGATTACATAACTCTTCTAAATTATCTGTTTTATAATGACATTGATTTGACATAAGCAAATATGCTTTATATAAATGTATATACTTATTGTATGTGTGTAAATTTTCTGTTCTAAAAGCAGTCTTTACCAGAAAGCTGATATAGCCTGTCTATTAACTCTGTGAACACATATCTTTTACAAATGTCTTTGATCCATGATAGACACAGTGAGTGACTACACTAAAGAGGGAGTTACCTAGTCTGATCTTTCCTAAATCTTTGTTATGTTTATCTTCTACCCTACTATCACATGCATAAAAATTTGTACTTCTAAAGATTCTATTAACATTTCCTAAGCAGCTTGGGTTAGATAAATTTAGAAAAAGGAAGAAAGGATGAAGGTAAGAAGATGGGTCAGGTGAAGAGGTTTATTTTATTACCAAAAAGCAAAATTAAAAAAATTCAGATGATTTAGACCAATTTTATTAAAAAACTTTCTTTGAAAGTTGGAGTTACAGACAGACAAGGAGAGAGAGAAAGAGATCTTCCATCCACTGGTTCTCTCTGCAAATGACCACAACAGCCTGGTTTTGGCCAAGCTGTAGCCAAGATCCTAGAATTCTATCTGGATATCCCACGTCGGTTCCAGGGGCTCAAGTACTTGAGCAGTTTTTAATTGCTTTCCCAGGTACATTAGAATAAAGCTGTATTGGAAGTAGAGCAGCAAGGACTTGAACTGAGGCCTCTGTGGGTTTGCTGGTGTTGCAGATGGTGGCTTAATGTGGTTACCACAATGCCAGCCCATTTATTTTTTTATGTTTTAGAATATTTTTAAAAAATAAAATATACATATCTATTTGAAAGGCAGAGTTACAGAGAAAGAAGGGACATCTTCCATCTGCTGGTTCACTGCCTACATGCAATGGCTAGGGCTGTGTCAGGTATAAGCCAGGAACCTGGAATTCCATTTGGATCTCCACTGTGGGTATCTGGGGCTCAGACACTTGGACTATCTTCTGCAACCCTCGGAGCATTAGTAGGGAGCTGGGAGCTGGGAGCTGGGTTAGAAGCAAAGCAGTGGAGTCGCGTTTCGTATAGCAGTTAAAGCACCACCTGCGATGTTGGCATCCCGCATGGATGATACTTGGTGTCTTGACTGCTTCACTTCCCATCCAGCTCTCTGCTAATGGCCTGGGAAAAGCAGTGGAAGATGGCCCAAGTGTTTGGTTCCCTACCACTGATGTGGAAGCCCTGGATGAAGCTAGAAATGGAGTAGCCAGGATTTGAACTGGCACCCATATGGGCATGCCAGCATCACAGGCAATAGCTTAACCCCTACACCACAACACTGGTCCTGATTTCTTAATGTTGATTAATTTCTCTATCATAATTTTGGCATTTAAGATTTCATTTCTTACCAAAACCCAGTGTTTGGATTATTTTCCTTTGAGATCATGAAAGTTTGAATATCTCGTTTTCCTTTGAAGTTGAGTTTTAAAATCTGAATTTATTAAACAGTAGTGAATTAGAAACATTAGGTTACCAGATCATATGTGTATTTTTATACAAGTATGTCCACATTTCAATATCTATTGCCTGCTTCTTTTCAAAATGTGAAAGAAATTTCAGATCTCCTCAAAACTATATTACAGGGGCTGGTGCTGTGGTGTAGAAGTTAAAGCTGCTGCCGGCACTGCCAGAGTCCCATAAGGGTACTGGTTCGAGTCCTGGCTGCTCCACTTCCGATCCAGCTCTCTGCTGTGGCCTGGGAAAACAGTAGAAGATGGCCCAAGGCCTTGGGCCCCTGCACCCACATGGGAGACCTGAAAGAAGCTCCTGGCTTCAGATAGGCATAGCTCCGGCCTTTTTTGGCCATCTGGGGAGTGAACCAGTGGATGAAAGACCTCTCTCTCTCTCTCTGTCTCTGTTTCTGTATCTCTCTCTCTCTGCCTCTGCCCCTCTGTAACTCTACCTTTCAAATAAGTAAATAAATCTTAAAAAAATACTGCAACTCCCAAAGGTGATATCTTAGAGGGATTCTCATATATGTGGTGGTATCTAGAGTAGAACATTCTAAAAGACCTGTAATTTCTTTCAGGTGCACTTATTCACAGGGAATATAACCAAGTCAATGTATTATAATATAATATTTTATTGCCTATTAAATGACACTTCTTAAATATAGAATTTATTGAGAATATGCATAATTATATACTCTATGCTTTTTACATAACAGTAGGTAGAAGTGTTTTAAGTATTCCATTTTCTATTATCAGGGAACTTAATTCCTTGGAAAAGTGGACATAAAAGACAAGTTTAATACAAATTTTCTTGAAATCCACATGAGTTTTATTATACATTTTTCATGGACTTTTTGAAAAACCTTCATATATATAAAACATAATGACACAAATTCTTATATGTGCTATATGATACAGGCATATACATTCCATAGTTCTCCCCCACCTGTATACACTCTCAATGAGGGAAATGTTCTGCATCTGTAGGCATAAACAGTTTTTCAAAGAGTGGCATGAGCTCTGGCTGTCTTAGGTCCACAAGTGCATGTTCAAGTGGATAAGGAACAATTCAAGACAGTTAGTGATGGGAATGGAAACTATTACAAGTGTCTTTGACACTGAGATTTAGGCAACTATTTGACAGGTTAATGACAAAGTATGAAAAGCTGCAAGGGAGCTTATTTTCTTCTTTGAAGCAAAATGTAAAATAAATACATGCCGTGGAAACTGTCATTCCATAATAAGTGTTACCAGAGCAGAAATGAGGCTCCTTCAGTAGATCCGTGGCTACCGTGGCTGGGTTTGGGTGGGTGTATCAGTTTTCCACAAATCCCCAGAAATTTAGCAGTTGAAACAATACAGATCAACATGTGGTTCTTTTTTTTTTTTTTTTTTTTTTTTGACAGGCAGAGTGGACAGTGAGAGAGAGACAGAGAGAAAGGTCTTCCTTTGCCATTGGTTCACCCTCCAATGGCCGCCGCGGCCGGCGCGCTGCGGCCGGCACACCGCGTTAATCCCAAGGCAGGAGCCAGGTGCTTCTCCTGGTCTCCCATGGGGTGCAGGGCCCAAGCACTTAGGCCATCCTCCACTGCACTCCCTGGCCACAGCAGAGAGCTGGCCTGGAAGAGGGGCAACTGGGACAGAATCCGGCGCCCCGACCGGGACTAGAACGCGGTGTGTCAGCGCTGCAAGGCGGAGGATTAGCCTGTTGAGCCACGGCGCCGGCCTAACATATGGTTCTGCATGGTGGAATCTATGTGTTTCTTGCGAGAATTTGGCATGGTTGTACATCTTTCTGGATTCTCTGACCAAGAATCTGCTGCCTCTGTTTTTCTAACTTCTGGAAGTCTCCAGTCTTTGACTTCTGTTTCCTTTTTCCACTTTCAAGTCCAGTATGGAATAGTGGGTTGAGTCCATCTTACACATCATGTCACTCTGACCTTCTCTGGGTCTCTGGGTCTCTCTCATTTACTTTTCAACATTTCTGTGGTTATTGGCGGGGGGGGGGGGGTGAAATCCTCCAGAAGAAGCTCCCTATTTAGAATTATTGCCCTGTGTGTGTGTGTGTGTGTGAGTGTGTGAGTGTAGAGCAGGGAATGCTCACAGGTTCTAGGGATGATCAGAATGCATACATCTTTATATATGTTTTATTCTGCCAACCATAGCAGAAGAATTCAGAACAATAAAAAACAACAAGGCAGATGTGGTTAAGAGGGAGAAGACTTGTATAGTAAACAGAAAA
Organism: Lepus europaeus; assembly: GCF_033115175.1. Lineage (NCBI taxonomy): Eukaryota > Metazoa > Chordata > Mammalia > Lagomorpha > Leporidae > Lepus > Lepus europaeus. Next base: position 46,062,281 of record NC_084843.1, on the reverse strand, counting down.
AGATTAAACATAAAGCAAAACAAAATTTTTTAGCATTCGTTTGTGCAACTCCCAGATTAGCATGAGTGTAGTAAGGTGGTTATAGGGATTCAAACCTGGTAATGCAAGATCTGCTTTCTCCTGCTGTGTCACCTGAAGGGACCTATGGGGTGTGGAGTGGGGCAGAGAGCAGCTGACATGTAAGTGGCTGGAGAAGTGCTGGTGGGGGAGGCTGTGTGTGTGGGGGGGGGGGGTGAGGGGAGATATGGCTTCATTGATTCCTATCCCTTGTTTTACCTTTAAAAATTAATTTTCACTTTTCATTCCCAGGCAGTGCCATCTTCATTGCTGTGTACCTCCCAGCAACTAGGAAGCCCCTGGGTTCCAGGGCTCCTTTCTTTTGCCCTGTGTACTTGGGTGACTTTCCCAGGTGTCCTGGGTGCCTTCAGCCACACTGTCACTAGACACCAGTCCCCTGTCTCCCCAGCCATTGATTAGGACTGAGAAGCCTATACCTTACTGAATTATACAAATGGGAGTCCCATCTCTCCTCGTGTTCCCAGCACCCTCTAGTGATTGCCCATGACCTTTATTTTCCTTTGGTGACTGGTCTAGTTTCTGTTACTCAATATTTTTCTCTTTAAAGCAGCTAAGATCAGGAGACAAATCACAAGCCCTGGAGGGAAATAATGACTAAACATTAGTTCATAAACCACATTTACTTTTGGTTTAAATTAGTCTGCTATGCCATAGCTCAACTAATGACTTCTGGTTTGATACGTCTGAAGTTCTACATCCTCATTCTTGAGACTACTTGGTTTGTGGAGCCTCTGGATTCTCAAGGCAAGCAGTGCCTTCTGGCTGGGGCTGTGGAACTCAGTTCCTTATTATCAATGGAGCCCACTTTGCTGCTACTGCCTGGAGGGCATGAATAACAGCCAACAAGCAAGCAACTTTTCCATCTTACCTGTCAGCCTCCAAACATTCATTAATAGATCGGACAAGTGGGGCATCCTTATTCTTTATTACCACTCAAGAAAGAATATTCACTACGAAACCCCAAGGAGCCTTCTCATAAATCCCATTTCAATTTTCAAAAAGCTTAGGATCCTTCCTCTTCTGGAAATCTGTGTTTCTGGCAGCATCTCATTGTCATCATCACAACGATTAAAGATCGTGAAGAGTCTCGGGTTTCATCTTTCTACAAGCTAGGAAGTTATCCAGGAACAATTTCAGAGAAGCTGGGGGACATCACAAGATTTCTGGCTAAGAGCCAAACGACTTTATTATTCATAGCACAGCAGGTAGCATGGACTTCATATTTGCATTAATGTCCCTTTGCCTATCCTTCCAAGTCCCCAGGGACTAATACAGAAGTGGATCCCTGGCGGTTACTGCACACTCAATGGTAATTCAAAAGAGGTAAAATGCCCTGAGCTGAAAACCTTAATATGTTGCAAACCTAACCAGTATTTGCCCCCAGAGAGGGGCATTATTTTACTCTACTGATCTGCAAATAAAATTGATCTGAACGACATCCCAAAGCTGTTTCTAATACTAACAGCCTTGATAATGTCTTAAACAAAAGCTGCCATTCTTTGCTCATAAGCCCTACAGGCAAGACCCTTGGAGACTTGCCTCTCTCAGGTATTTCCTTTATCTTTAATAACCCATCTTGTCACAAAAGATAGTTCTTAAATTCTTCAAACTGTGGCTTAAAACCAATTTCTCTAAATAATTCTTAATTCCTTTCCCTATATTTTTAAATTATATTTTATATACTACTCGCGACTGAACCATCTCACTGTAATTCTTCTAACTCTATGCAAGGGTTGTCATTTTAAGAGAACTTTATAAATTGGAGGTAATAGAGCTGTATTTATTTTTCTCATGTGAGTGCTGGCTCTGATCATAGTCATTTTTATCTAATAGCTTCTTACCAGCCTGACTCTCTCTTACTTTTTTTTCCCTTCTCTTTTGACAGTGTTATTGACTTTCATTGGTTCCTTGTCCTACATTTTCAGTGCTTCATTCTTTGTTTACTATGGCTTTATTTTTCTTTGTTACCTGATACCCTTAGCAATTCTAAAGTGATGCCTTCTCTGTGGGAAATCTAGTGCTCACCTGGCAGAGGAGACTCAGTTGGGACCTTGTTTTCTAATATTGTTCTCCCCGTTTTTTCTGTGGTAAACTCAAGTCACTGCTGATGTGGGTTGATGTCCTTTGTGCCAGTGCACTAGCCTTTCAGGAAGCTGTGGTAACAAACCTTGAGTTTAGATAATAATATACTGTGCATGTATAGATAACTACAGTATTAACATTGTAAATTCTGGAGCCAGATATGCTGGGTTTGCATAATAGTTCTAACACTTTTATGGCTGAAACTGTGGGCCAGTTATTCAGCTGCTTCCTGTCTCATTTGCTGTATGCAAAATAGTATCTTTAAGCAGGATTAATGACATTTCAGATGCACAATGTACTAAGTACTAAATGTTGTTTAACAAGCATTAGCAAAATACAACTTAAATATTATTAACTAGATTTAGTCAATATGCTTTGAATTATTGGCATACAAAGATGCAGGTTTTTCTTTACTTTTTCTCCTTTATCATTTTTGTAAGATTTTTTTTTTATGTGAAAGAGAGAAAGAATGAATAAATGAATGAAGGAGATTTTATCTGCTGGTTCACACCCCAGATGACCACAATGGCCAGGGCTGGACCAGGCCAAAGCCAAGAGCCTGGGTCTTCATCTGAGTCTCCCACTTGAGTTCAGCTACTCAAGGACTTGGGCCATCCTCTGTTGCTTTTCCCAGGCACATTAACAGGGAGCTGGTTCAGAAGTGGAGCCGCCAGGATTTGAACTAGCACCCATTTGGGATGGCAGCATCAGAGGCAGAGGCTTAATTGCTACCTAAAGGTGTAGGCCCCTCTCCTTTGTCTTGTAAAAATATTTTCTCACCCTTGTTTCTAGTTCTCTAGACTGTTAGTGCCTTGACAATGGAAAAGAACATCAGGAGTAAAGTCACATTAAAGAAAGTATACATGAGTACCCAAAGCCTTCAGCAGTCAGGCTATTACAGGAAGTGATGCTTTACTGAAGTGTCAATAGGCAGAGACAGATTATTCATGTGAAAAGATAAAAGAAAGTCATCATCAACAAATGAACATCATATTTCCTAAAAATAAGACACCACTACTACCATCATATATAGATGAGCCTGATGTTCTGATGCTACTACATTTTTTTTTTTACTATATCCATGTAATTCTCTTCCTTAAATGACAAAACAACAGGCTAACGTGGTGAAAAAAGATAAGTTACATTTTTTACAGGATGTCATATGGGGAAAAAAAAACTATTTAAATAAAGTGAGGGGGAGAGAGAGAGAGAGAGAGAGAGAGGGAGGGAGAGAGAGAGAGATCCCCTTTGGTTGGAATTTGACTTTCCACTGCTCTTAGCAGTGAATAATTCACTAGGGAGACAAATATAGCATCTATAGTTCAATGCTCATGCTATCAAGCAATGACTTAAAAATGACACTGCAGTTCTATAAGCAAGATGATTCACCTGTTAGTGGAATAAATATCCTGAGAGGCTTAGTTTAAGAAAACTAGAAATCTTTTTAGAAAACTTTTTTTTTAATATTTCATTATCGCTTTGCATTTCTAACATAATTCACTTCAACAATCATAGAATTCTTCCAATGCCACAAACTATGTTACAAATGAAAGCTGATGCTACTGCTTATCAAAATATACAAGAAAATTGATGTTTTCTATAAGCCCATTTTATATGTTAACTTGTTCCTCAAAACTTTTTTCTCTCTCTTTTTTTTTTTTTTTTGGCCTGGCTTAAAAATTGTTGTTATACATATTTATTAGTTTTTTTTTCTGTTAGATGAACAAAAACCAAAAGAGGAATTTTATGAACAAACCACATAAAAAACATGAGACAGTGTCAGAGGCTCCTAGCAGAGCTATTTTTCTTCTCAAATACACGACTAAAAATCCTATCAAACCTTGCCATCCCAAGCAATCTGTTCACATTTAAACTCTCTTTTTCTCTAAGTAGTCATTCACCAATAGGAGACAGAAAGTAAAGGCACTCTGCCTTGGGTCGTCTTTCAGAAAGGAGCATGGGGGAAATGCTTCCCAGAGAGGAGTTACAGCCAGAAGGGTCAGTCTTTGGTCAGAGCAATGAGGTGACATTTTGACGAGGCACAACTTTATTATGGTACTTAATATGTTTTACTTAACACATACTTTAGTCAGAAATATAAAGCAACAAGAGGAGGGAATTGAAATTTTTTTAAAGATTTTATTTTATTTTTTTAATTTATTTGAGAGGTAGATTTACAGACACTGAGAGGGAGAGACAGAATCCATCTGCTGGTTCACTCCCTGTATGGCCACAATGGCCAGAACTGAACTTGATCCGAAGCCAAGAGCTTCTTCCAGATCTCCCACCCCAGTGCAGAGGCCTGAGGACTTGGGCCATCTTCCATTGCTTTCCCAGGCTGTAGCAGAGAGCTGGACTCAAACTGGTGCCCATTTGAATGTCAGTGCCACAGGTGGAGGATTAACCTACTCTACTACAGCTCCAGCCTTGATTTAAGATTTTAGAAAACAGTGCCAAGTGGTAAAGCAAAGGCTAATGATAAGAGCCTAAAACCAAACCATCTAAGAAGGCATAAAATAGGAAAAAAGTGACTCTTAACATAGCTATGGAAGTCTCACACTGTGTAGCATGCATTTAACTATAAAATCATCCAGTGGCAGCTCCTTCAGTCATACTAAGGCCTGGAAGACTGCATCAAAATGTTATAGTGGGGGCCGCCGCCAAGGTGTCGACATCCCATATGAGCGTGGGTTCTAGTCCTGGCTGCCCCTTTTCCAATCCAGCTCTCTGCTATGGCCTAGGGAAGCAGTAGAAGATGGCTCAAGTGCTTGCCCCCCTGCACCTGCATGGGAGACCAGGAAGAAGCTCCTGGCTTCGGATCAGTGCAGCTCTGGCCGTAGCGACCATTTGAGGGGTGAACCAATGGAAGGAAGACCTTTCTCTGTCTCTCTCTCTCTCACTGTCTATAACTCTACCTGTCAAATAAATAAATAAAATCTTAAAAAATGTTACAGTGAATGCTAAGTTAGGCTTTCAATTTTCTTTGTAAGAAATACTAACTAAAATCCAAAGATACTGACATAAATATGTGTAATAGATTGAGAAAGGGAAATAATGAGAGGTTCAAGTTAGATGTGTTGAAAAAGCATAAACTGCTTGATAGGTTATTATACCACATTTGGTCAAGTTTATGATTTGTAATTCTTTTCTTGATACATTAATTTATTCACTAGAATGCTGTCTGAAACTTTTAATTTGGATATAGAAATTTATTCTGGAAATGGTTACAGTTTTTCCTTAGTTTGTTTTATAAATGTATATACACACAGAGAGATATAAGTATATATGTACAATTATATGTAATTGTGTTCATTTTTAGATAATTGGATATAGTAATTATGATCATTAGTATTTTCCCTAGCTAAAACTCTCCACTTAGTGTAAAATCAGAATGCATATGGGCAGGAGAGCATTTGGCACAGCAGTTATGCTGCTACTTGGATGCCTACATCCGGTATTGGCAAGCCTGAGTTCAAGTTCTGGCTCAGCTTCTAATTTTTCTTCCTGCTAATTCACACCCTGGGAAGCAGCAGGTGATGACTCAAGTAGTTGGGTCTTTGCCATGCATTTGGGAGACTTACACTGATGTCCTGGATCTGGCTTTGGCCTGGCCCAGGTCCAGATGCTGTGTGTGTTTGAGTAGTGAATCAGTGGATGGAAGATATCTCTGTTTCTGTTTCTCTACCTTTCGAATAAAATTTTAAAAATTAAAATAAGAGTAATATAAATAAGTGCAGTTCAGTGATTTTACCATAATACAAATATCTGTTAGCAAAATCTTAAATACACTGAATAAAAATATGTAAGCATTTCACTGCTGATTATGTTAGATAACTTGTTGTTTGTTTAAAATTACTAGCTAGGAAAAACTGCACAAGGATTCCTTGATACTATTCAGTTCCTTTTCTGATTGGGCTTTGATTTTGGTGCTTCAGCTTCGGAGCTTTTATCAAACTGAAAAAAAATATTCTTGAAAAGATAAACACTTGCTTTTGCTAAGTGGAGTAAATATTCCTGATGTGTAGTTTAAGAAGCTATTTATTCCTATTTCAGAACATAAACTGATCCAAGTTTGAGAACAGCAGTGCTGTCCAACCCTACTTTGTTTTTTCTCTAAATTTCCAGGTTGTTTTGTGACCATACACTATGAGCCCCTCATTTTTTCTCCTTTTATATCCATGAATGTGTCTATGCATACATCAAATGAAGCTACTGGAGAACAGGTTATGTATTTACTTCATTTTTGGAAGCCTCTTCTAGTAGTGGGCACAGGGTTGTTTTTTTTTTTTTTTTAAGATTTATTTATTTGGTAGGCAGAGCTAGAGGGAGAGAAAGAGAGAGAAGGAGAGAGGGAGGGGGAGAATCATTAGGCCACTGGTTCATTCCCCAAAAGGCAGCATTGGCCCGGGATGGTCTAGGTCAAAGCCAGTAGCCTGGAACTCCATCTGGGTCTCTCCCTTGGGTGAAGGACACAAAGCACTGTATCATCTTCCAATTCTTTCCCAAGCACATTAGCAGGGAGTTGGATTGGAAATGGAGCAGCCAGGGCTCCAATAGGTACCCATATGGGATATCAGTGTAGCAGGAGGTGAGCAGTTTAACTCACTATGTCACAATTCCAGCACCGTGATTTTTTTTTTTTTTTTAATTTTTGACAGGCAGAGTGGACAGTAGAGGGAGACAGAAAGGTCTTCCCTTTTGCCGTTGGTTCACCCTCTAATGGCCGCCGCAGTTGGCGTGCTGCGGCTGGTGCACCGTGCTGTTCCAATGGCATGGGGCCAGGTGCTTCTCCAGGTCTCCCATGGGGTGCAGGGCCCAAGCACTTGAGCCATCCTCCACTGCACTCCCTGGCCACAGCAGAGAGCTGGTCTGGAAGAGGGGCAACTGGGACAGGATCGGTGCCCCAACCGGGACTAGAACCCGGTGTGCCGGCGCCGCGAGGCGGACGATTAGCCTACTGAGCCGCGGCGCCAGCTCCAGCACAGTGATTTTTCAAAAACAATTATGTACTTATTTTTTTGAGGGAGAAGGAGAAAAAAAAATGAAGAGATCTTCCATCACTGCTTCACTGTCCAAATGGTTTCATCGGCCAGGTCTGGTCCAAGTTGAAGCCAGGAACCAGGAACTCCATCTGGATCTCCCCTGTGGTTGGCAGGGGCCCAAGCACTTGGGCCATCTTCTGCCTTCTCATGGTCATTAGCAGGGAGCTGGGTTGGTGCAACTGTTGTCACAGGTGGTGGCTTAACCCATTGCACCAAAACATTGGCCCCAGTATAGTGTATTATGTTGTAGTTTTTCAGAAAGTATGTTAATTGAAAAACATATTAATATCAGTTAGTTTTACTAACAAAGGTAATTGATTAGTACACGTCGGACCAAGTTAGAGGGTGGCTCAATTAAAAACATCATAAAGAATGCCTTGTACTACCCAAATTTTTTCTGAAGAATCTGAAATGCATAGCAACATATAGCAAACTATTTTTATGTATATTTTTATTCAAATCAAAATTATTCCTGTTTTAATATAAACATCAAGAATATTGTTTTCCCTTTCATATTATCTATTGATGAATAATTTTAATGATAGAATTTAAGTCACTTATGTTTATATAAATTATTATATTTAATATATAATTATATAGGAACACTATCATATAGGAAATAGAGTTATGATATTTAGCAAGCCAAAACATTGAAAAGATCATGCAAAGTGGAATTAAAAGGTGTTTATTGTGTTGAATTTTTAAGCCATGCATAATTTTTTCATAAGATATTTTTCATGAAATTTTAAACACATGCCATGCATGAATTTCAAAAATATTTGCATCAAAACAAACTTACCTATTAACTCCATTTTCCATGAACTTTTGAAGTTCTTTCATAGAATAGTTAGTGAATCTTTTCCTTGGCTGTAATTTAGACTAATGATAATCTGTATCTGGGGTATTATGTTCACCCTAGCAGCACTGTCAGACTAATTTTTGGAGGTTTTGGAAGGAAAATGAATAACGAGGTAACACAAGATTAACAGCCTAAAAATGCTTTAGCTTCCTAATAGGATCATACAGTGTATGAACTAAATGTTTAAATTAAAGATATTTCCTCATCACTTAAATAGAAATACTTGTATTTGCTTACTATTGAAAAAATGTGTAGTTTTAAAACTAGGACAGTTAGCTTTGCTTTTAAAAAATAAGTAAATAATTTTATGCCATAAAGTAAATATTTGGTTTAGCTTCATAAAAAATCTTGCTAGCCACATTCCATAAAACATAGTATTAATACGGCATATTTACTTCCTTAGTAAAACTACAGCTACAATATTATTTAAGTGCATTATTTTATTTTATTTTATTTTTTGGGAAACAGAGTTAGAGAGGGGATAGACAGAGACAGAGAAAAAAGTAAAGATCTTTGATCCACAGGTTCACTCCCCAGATGGCTGCAAGGGCCAGGAATGGTCCAGATCAAACCAGTTTCTCAGAAATCCTTGTGGATTTCCCATGTGAGGAGGAATCCAAATCCTTGGTCCATCCTCCACTGCTTTCTTTGGTGGACTAGAAAGGAAATGCATTGAACGCAGAGCAGGAATGACTCAAACTAGTACTCAGATATGGGATGATGATGTCAAAGCTGATAGCTTAACTTGCTGTGCCACAACACTGGGCCTTATTTTCCATGTTAAACTTTCTTGGAAGAGTATAGTAATGGAAGTGTTATCTCATCATGTTCAAGAGTAAAATCTAAGTGTTGACCTAATTAATAATCTTGGGCCTACCAGAAAGTTTAGTTGAAATAAGCCAATGAAATAAAAATATTAATTTCTGAAAGGTCACGGTCATATGTAAATATTATACACCTTCTTCAAGTATTCCCATCTAAAAATGGGAGTTTCTTGCAGACTAAAGCAAACCATGATTCAGATACCGTAAGTCAAATAGCAGATGAAACACTTCTGCTTCTCACTGAAAGAAATCATTGCTTTGAAACCAAGGACAAAGAGCAGCAGCTTAAATAGAAGCCAAAAGGAATCTACTTCCATAAATAGTGGCTCTTGTGATACAATCTAGAAGCCAAGGGAAAATGTTCCTTTGAAGTCTTGTTTTCTCATGGCCCCATCACTTAAAATAATGCAAGTCCTATGGGATAACATAAACGTATAACTTACATAAATAAAGCAAAAGCTGAGTTCACATGCAAAAAAAAAATAGAAAAAGATTAAATTTTCTACATGTTACTTGGTTGCATATAATATTCTGTTTAATATTGGATGCTATCTTGAAATAAATATCCATGGACCTTCCAGCACTAGGGAATAACTTCTGTCTACTACATACTGCTGTTATTCCCCACTTTACCAACATTTTGAGGAGTATCAGTGTTTGCAAAAGCTATGCTGTATGCTGTAAATATGGACCTAAAATATTATATTGATGCTTTATTTTCATAGTCCAATGAATAAATGACTGTGATCTCCTATTATAAAATACTATTATATTTTTATTACATGTTTTTAAACACAATGTATTTTTTTTAACTTTTATTTAATAAATATAAATTTCCAAAGTACAACTTATGGATTACAATGGCTTCCCCCCCCCATAATTTCCCTCCCACCTGCAACCCTCCCCTTTCCCACTCCCTCTCCCCTTCCATTCACATCAAGATTCATTTTCAATTCTCTTTATATACAGAAGATCAATTTAGTATATATTAAGTAAAGATTTCAACAGTTTGCACCCACACAGAAACACAGAGTGTAAAGTACTGTTTGAGTATTAGTGATAACATTAATTCACATAGTACAACACATTAAGGACAGAGATCCTACATAGGGAGTAAGTGCACAGTGACTCCAGTTGTTGACCTAACAATTGACACTCTAAACACAGTGTATTTTTCCAAATTCTGTATAGATTTTTGATAAAATATCAAAGTTATAATCTGAGTTGACTAATATTTTAAAATTTATTTTCTATTTTTTTTAAACTTTTATTTGATGAATCTAAATTTCCAAAGTACAGCTTATGGGTTACAGTGGCTTCCCCCCCCCCCCATAACTTCCCTCCCACCTGCAACCCTCCCCTTTCCCACTCCCTCTCCCCTTCCATTCACGTAAAGATTCATTTTCAATTCTCTTTATATACAGAAGATCAGTTTAGTATATATTAAGTAAAGATTTCAACAGATTGCCCTCACATAGCAGCACCAAGTGAAAAATACTGTTGGAGTACTAGTTATAGCATTAAATCACAACGTACAGCACATTAAGGACAGAGATCCTACATGATATTTTTTTAAGAATTGATTTTCTATGCAATTTCCAATTTAAAACCAAGTTTTTTTTTTTCATTTTCAATTATATACAGAAGACCAATTCAGTATATACTAAGTAAAGATTTCATCCGTTTGCACCCACACAGAAACACAAGGTGTAAAAATACTGTTTCAGTACTAGTTATAGCATTATTTCACATTGGACAACACATTAAGGACAGATCCCACATGAGACGTAAGTACACAGTGACTCCTGTCACCTAAGGGGAAACCTATTGAAGTGAAATGGGCACTATGAGAAACAGTGACTTGATCAGCTCTTGTCCTGACTGTTGATGTACAATGTAAATCTTTATCCATTTTAGTATTTTTTTTTGTTCTAGTACTAGTGGTTGAACTCTGTAATTAACACACAAATATTCTTAGGTGTTTAAAGTTTAACTGAAAAGTGATCCCTGTTAAATATGAGTGGGAAAGAGAGAGGGAGGAGATGTACAATTTGGGGCATGCTCAATCCGATTTGCCCCAAATGGTGGAGTTAGAAACGTGCTAGGGATTCCAATACAATCCCATCAAGGTGGCATGTACCAATGCCATCTCACTAGTCCAAGTGATCATCTTCAGTTCACAATTGATCACACTGATAGGTCTAAGATTCAAAGGGATCACACAAACAAGACAAGTGTCTGCTAATACTAACTGATAGAAGCAAAAAGGGAGAGAACGATCCAACATGGGAAGTGGGATACACAGCAGACTCATAGAATGACAGATGTCCTAAATAACACTCTGGTCTCAGAATCAGCCCTTAAGGCATTCGGATCTGGCTCAAGAGACCATGAGATTATTGTAGGCATGGAAAGCCAAGACACTCTGGAAAAAAAAAAAGAAGAAGACCTAAATGAAAGATCTCTGCGAGTGAGATCCCAGTGGAAAGAACGGGGCCATCAAAGAAGGAGGTGCCTTTCTCTGAAGGGAGGAGAGAACTTCCACTTTGACTATGACCCTGTCAGAATAAGATCGAAGTCGGCAACTCTAAAGGCTTCTATAGCCTTGGTAACACATGACTAGAGCCTAGGGAGATTACTGACGCCATAAACAAGAGTGTCAAATTGTTAAATCAACAACAGGAGTCACTGTGTACTTACGTCTCATGATATTTTAAAATTTCTATTTCCTTTAATTTACAACAGCATATACTAAACTAAAAAAAAAAGTAAAATGTGTGTGTGTATAAGTGTACACAAAGCTAGGTTGAAAGAAAATATCCTGCTGATTCAGCAAGTGACTAAGATGGGATTTTGGAAGTAAGTAGCGAAAACAAAATGGTTTTATCACTTCTTTAATTTTTTTAAAAGGTGTATTTATTTATTTATTTATTTGAAAGAATTACACAGAGAGAGAATGAGAGATAGAGAGAGAGAGAGAGAGAGAGAGGTCTTCCATCTGCTGTTTCACTCCCCAAGTGGCCACAACAGCCAGAGCTATGCCAATCTGAAGCCAGGAGCCAGGAGCTTCTTCTGGGTCCTCCAAACAGGTGCAGGGTCCTAAGGACTTGGGCCATCTTCTACCGTTTTCCCAGGCCATAGCAGAGAGCTAGATTGGAAGTGGAGCATCCAGGACTTGAACCGGCGCCCATACAGGATGCTGGCACTGCAGGCCAGGGCTTTAACCTGCTTCGCCACAGTGCCGGCCCCTGCTCCTACTTCTTTAATTTTCATATTATTTGAAAGTCAGAAAGATGGAGATCTTCAGTAAACTAGTTCACTCCCGAGTTGCCTACATTGCTAGAGCAAGAGCTCAGAACTCAGTCTAGTCTCCCTTGTATGTAGCCAGCATTGAAATATTTGAGCCATCACCTGCTGACACTAAGGATGCAGGTTAGCAGGAAGCTGGGTTGGAAATAGAGCAGTCGAGACTCTAACCTAGCACTTTGATACGGGCTGCAGACAATCCTGGTGGTGACCTAACAGCTGTGCTAAATATCTGCCTCTACCTTTCTCTTTGCTGGTCTTGTTATAGAGGGAAAACCAGTGCAAGTATTCTAAGTTATCAGATGCAGTTTGGGAAATGCGATCTGCTAAGTTTGATTTAGATTCTCAGAAAGCATCCATAGAGAACACATTCTTCCCATTGCATTTGGAGATGCAAAAGGACAGATTTAGAAGTTTCGGCAATAAAGTCTCCAATCTAGAAATTTTGACAATGCTGACCAGATAATTCAACTTTGAAATTTGTATTTTAGACCATTATGAGATAAATCAAAATTACACAAAAGTGACTGACAACAAAGACCTAGCTATTCTTAGGAAATCACAACTTTTTACAAGAATGTTCCATATTTAAAGCTTCACTAATTTTGATTAAAGAGCAAGTCACCTAAAATGTTATTTCAACATTACTTTCATGCCATCTACTCTTTATTTTCTCTGAAAGAGGTTTGGTACCCTCCAAGCACACTTACTAGAAAATCAGGCACATATTCAATTCCATTTTGGCAGAGGAAAATCAAAAGCATTTGTTCTTGGCACCTCCCATAGCAAATTCAGAATTGGCATTGTTTCTAAACAATATACTTAAAGGTCATTCTTCTAGTTCAAATAACATTTACCTGACCGACACAACCTGTATGTGGTGATTTGGAAACAATGGTGCAACAAGCCATGGATAAAAGAAGGTTGCCTAGCAATCAGAGTCTAGATTTCAAATAAAATTTAACCTGATTCATCTGTATACATGATTCTGTAGAATGTCACTTCATTGATTTTTTTTCCCTTCTGCTTCATTTTATATATTTATTTGAGAGGCAGAGTTAGAGAAAGACTTCCATCCTCTGGTTCACTCCCCAAATGGCCACAATGGCCGGAGATTAGCCCATCTGAAGCCAAGAACCAAGAGCTTCTTCCAGGTCTCCTGCATGGGTACAGGGGCCCAAGGACTTGGGCCATCTTCCACTGATTTCCCAGGCCATAGCAGAGAGCTGAATCAGAAGAGGAACAGCAGGAATTGAACCAGTGACCATATGGGATGCTGGTGCCACAGGTGGAGAATTAACCTGTGCCACAGTTCCAGCCCCAAGAGACTGCCTTTCTTGAAAGCATCATTCCTCATCATTCCACATTGCAACCCTAAAATCCCGTATGATTTCTCACCAACATGGCCACCACATGTATTCCTCCATTATTCTTGTTTTCATCAAGGAGCATTTGTCTTTTCATGTTGTTATCTATCTTGTCCTTTTGTATTTTAATGGGTGTGATGATCACTTAGCTCTTTTATATTCCACTACACTAGTAATACATGTCCAAAATTAACTCTGCTCCAGAATACTTAAAACTCTTATTTGAATCAACATTTCTGTCTTGGAGAACTGCTGCTACTTCTATGTGTCTGGTTCTTGCTGGGATATTGGCAAACCCTTCTGTAACTTCAGAATCACCTCATTGTAGAGTAATAACCCTTTCTCAGGTAGAGCCAACTCTACACAAATTGGGCATATCACAAATGATACCATTCAGATAATAAACTGTTCTCTGAGATATGTGCACTTATTCATGTATGTCATTCCAAACCTTTTGCAAGAAGTGTAGTGTGTTTTTAAATGTTTATTAACTGTCAAGAGTGTATGTAAAGGAAGTGCTTCAGTGTTCTGTCATGGAGAGGACTTATCTGAGACATGTTTTGAGGAACAAAAGAGTACTGCCTCCCAGAAGAGTAGTGTGCTGTAACATTATAGCATATTTGTCCCTTTTAGTTACTTGAAAGGCAGGGAGAAAGGGAGGTAGACAGGCAGACACAAATCTTCTAACTATGTGTTTAACTCCTCACTGCCTGAAGCAGCCAGCAGTGGGCCAGGCCCTCCAGGAACCGATAACTCAATTCCTGTGTGCTATGTGGGTAGAAGGGACCCAAAGACCTGACTCATCACTTGCTGCCTTCCAGGATACACCTTAGGGAAGTGGAATTGAGAGTAGAGCCTGGACTCAAGCCCAGGACTCCAATACGGGATGTGGGCACCCAAGTGACATCTTAACTGCTACATCAAATGATTGCCCCACATTATAGTATTTTTCTTTAAGGATTTATTTATTTATTTGAAAGAGAGTTACACAGATAGAGACGAAGAGACAGAGAGAGAGAGAGGTATTCCATCCGATGGTTCACTCCTCAATTGGCCGCAACGGCCAGAGCTGCGCCTATCCAAAACCGAGAGCCAGGAGCCTCTTCTGGGTATCCTATATGGGTGCAGGCGCCCAAGGACTTGGGCCATCTTGTACTGCCCTCCCAGGCCACAGTAGAGAGCCGGATCAGAAGTGGAGCAGCCAGGACTCGGACCGGCACCCATATGGGATGCCAGCACTGCAGATAGCTTCTTTACCCACTACACCATAGCGCCGGCCCCATTGTGGTATTTTTAAAGGGACTACGATGGTTCCTAAAGAATACAAATTGTGTACAGTTCCCTTCTATTTCTCACATTTAAACTTTTTTGAACATTTAATATAGTTGTCTACTGTGGGACCAAAGAAGTGAATACATAAAGTTCACTCTATTCAGTTAATATTTGGAATAATGAGGGGGGGGTGTTTTTGTTTTGTTTTTAATCATTAAGTTAATTTAGGGGTAATACTGAATTTTGGCAGTCAGGGCCTAGAGTGCGTAGTAAGGAGAATAATCGTACCCAATATTCTGAATAATGGCTCACTGAGAATCTGATTCCTGGGTCATTTTTTATAAGTTCACTTCATTTAGCTGATATTTTTCAGTCTCAAAGTAGGTGCTGTATTTATCATTCAGCCCATAAAACACAAAAACCTGGTGAAAGGTTTTCTGTAAAGGCTGTACAATTCTAAATAGCATGAATCACATTTTATCATAAGTTTTATTTTTCCATATTAGACTATGTCAGGTTTATCCTGGTGTTTTAGTGTATAGTATGGTGAGATCTCATATTTCCTTAATAAAATTTTTTGTAAGTGATGCAACAATTAATGAACAGGTGGAATGCTACATATATTTCTGACATTAGTAATAATTAAGTATTTGTTGAAAGAATAAATCTTTCTGGTGAGCTTACTGTGTCATCCCAGTTACTATGACAGGAAAATGAGTATAGAACATTAAAGAGGCTATTAAAATCAGTATTTTGTATGAAAACATGACTACATAAGTATTCCATTTACTTAGTTGACCAGTATTGTTTTTAAAACAAATAATTCTTTGTTACATTGCAATCAGTTCTGTATAGAAAATTTCTTTTTATATTAATATGCTTTGTATCTTAACATAATAACTGTACTTGCTCTTTTCAGGATTCAGCTGTAATTATCTCTGTACTTTTGGCAATACCTGATCTCTTTATTTGCATGTGGAATGTATTCAAAAACTGCCTGCTTGCTAAGTATAATCTAAGTTAAGTCAAGAAGTCTGGTTTGTAAGCACCATGCATAGGAGAACCACAGACCTGTCAAAAGATGTAAGCCAGTGTGAATCCTGACTTTGAGCTCACTCTAGTCTGGAAATTAGTCCAATGCCTGTAAGAGATAATCATAATGAAGGCCCAGCCCGAGAAATTGTGCCATTTTATTAAAGCTTTTCATTTGATGCCAAGGAGATAGATGCTTCTATTTGTATATTGTAAGTAGAAAGATAATGACTACATTTAATTGCATGTTTACTCTAGTAAAGATGCTTTTCCTAATTGAAAAACATTTGATTCATTTACAACTACAAAAGATTCTTAATACGGTTATGAACAAAGTTGTATTTTACAAAGGAATTTGAGAAACTCTGGTTTATATCCCTTATCTTGAAGAAAGTCTCAAATTTGTCATAATTTATTAAAATTAGAAAAGCAGAATAACTAAATTATACAAAATAAGTCCCTCTTTATTTCATATATATAAATATTTTATGAGTAATATTATTTATATATTAAAATCATTTTAAAAGAAATTGGCATAGCAGTTCTGAGGGTAATATAATAAACCTCTAGACTAAGATCAATTGTCCTTTACTGTTGAATCTTAATGTCAAGCTGATAAAAAATGGTGTATCAGGTTAGCTTGCATTAATTTAACACATTTTCTCTCACCTAGTATTCTTTAGAAGTAATGGATAGAGCAATGTTTTTCTTTATATTCATTTTGTTCGAAAGGCAGAAAGAAGGAGGGAGGAAGGGGGAGAGGGGGAGAGAGAGGGAGAGAGAGAGAGAATATCAACCAGCTTATTTATTCCCCAAATGCACACAACAGCTGAGACTGGCCTGAGCTAAAACCAGAGGCCTGAGTCTCCCACGTGTGATGCAGTGAACCGAGTACTTGAGCCATCACCTGCTGCCAACCAAGGTGTGCATTAGCAAGAACATGGAATCAGAAAAATCCCTTATGCTAATCAGGCACGCATATATGGGAAGCTAGGACTCCAAGCATTGTCTTAATGACTTTAAAAAAAATGCCACCCCACATAAAGCAATCTTGATAAGGAGACACTGTAGAGAGAATTTTTAAGATTTAATCATTTATTTGAGAGGCAGAATTACAGAAAGACAAAGAGGGAGAGACAGGAGTCTACCATCCACTGGTTTACTCCCCAAATGGCTGCAATGGTCCCAGCTGGGGCCATCAGAAGCTAGGAGCTTCTTCTGGGTCTCCCACATGCGTGCAGGGGCCCAAGCACTTGGGCCGTATTTCACTGCTTTCCCAGGCCATTATCAGAGAGTTGGATCTGAAGAGGAGCAGCCTGTGCTACATGTGGAGGCTTAGCCCACTATGCCATAGTGCTGGTCTCATAGAGATTTTAAGGTCGGTTCTGTGGAGGGTTAATCTAGCAAAAGGCTTACATAAAAAAGATACTCTGTATTATCACTTTGAGAATTGTAAAACCCCCATAAATTAGTCTTTTATGTAGTCTGTTCCAATTTGGTTTAAATACATTTCTTGTGTAGAACTCAGGTTATGAGGAATGTGGAATCAGTGGTTGAAGATATTGGAGGGAGAGCTGAGTGAACACAAACCTAGTCACACGTTCTCATGTTGGCTGAAATTTGGCTTTGCACCATTGTGAGTGGTTGTAAATTAGAATTAAGCCTTTGAAGCCCTACCTTTGTTCTGAGCCATTGTTCTCTAAATTATATTGCTTTAACCCCTTTCTAGACATTGTACATATACAGTTAGGCATCCAAGTTGCAATTGTTATTTTCATGTTGTTTGGCTACTGATTATTTAGCACTTTTATGTACACAAGCGTACCTCAACAAGTTTGTGGAAATTGGGATTAAAAGTTAAATTCATTTTGGTGCAAATATTTTTGAAATCTGTGCATAAGTTTTTTCATGATACACATATTCTGAGAAGATTTTGGAGTCTTCTCATATATTATCAGTTGAACAATTTAACACTGTCTACAAAATGGTGAAAGACGTTCGCATTTCACCCATTCTGCATTCATATTTCACCCATGCTGAAGCTAATTTCTTCACATGGTGCTAGCCTGCCTGCTGTTAGGGTAGGCTTGTAGATATGGATGTTGGCAATGACACAAGAGTTAAAATGAGAAATGGGTGGTTTCAGGGCACAGATATCGAGAGTTGTGAAATATCAAGTACTGCAATGCATTTCTATATAAATATAGGAGCTAATAAATATATGCTATGACGATAAGATGGGAGCATGGGTGCCTTGGCTAAATGGCTCAATAATTAGAATTTCATTTGGTTTCAGTGATTCTCCGAAGATTGTTTGAATCATCTTTTTCCAAAAAAATAAAACGTGTTCCTTCTTTTCCACTTAACTGAATGTCATTGAAACTGAACAATGTGGCTTTCTATTTAGGGAAATAGCTTTAGACTTTTAAAAATTTGAATGTGATTTTTTTTGTCCTTTTGCTGCCCTTACTTAGATATCTCCTTTAGAAATTAAAACATATTTTCCAGGAGGTGATTTTAAGGAGATTTTATCTTTGTGTTTGCACTGGTGACTAAATATCTGCAGCAGCAGTTGTTAAACTGTCATAATCCTTCGGATCACCTGGAGGACTTGTGAGAGTGATTACAGGGTTGTGCCGGTGTCTGGTTCAAAAGGCTTTGGGAGTGGTTCAAGGATTTTATTTCTTTTTTTTTTTTTTTTTTTTGACAGACAGAGTTAGACAGTGAGAGAGAGAGAGACAGAAAAAGGTCTTCCTTCCTTTGGTTCACCCCCCAAATGGCCGCTATGGCTGGCGCTGCGCCAATCCGAAGCCAGCAGCCAGGTGCTTCTCCTGGTCTCCCGTGTGGGTGCAGGGCCCAATCACTTGGGCCATCCTCCACTGCCTTCCCGGGCCATAGCAGAGAGCTGGCCTGGAAGAGGGGCAACCAGGACAGAATCCGGCGCCCCAACCGGGACTAGAACCTGGGGTACCGGCACCATAGGTGGAGGATTAGCCTAGTGAGCTGCGGCGCCGGCCCAAGGATTTTATTTCTAACAAATTGAAAGATGCTGCTGACAGTAAAGGATCACGTTTTTAAATAATTTAACATATATGTTCAAACTAGCTATTCATATTGATGGGTTACAGTGTGATAGTTCACGACATTTGTGCAGTATGCACTGATTAAATCAAAATCAGCATTCTCTATTTTTTTAAGATTTACTTTATTTATTTGAAAGGCAGAGTTACAGAAAGAGAGAGAGAGAGAGAGAGAGAGAAAGAGAGAGAGAGGGTCTTCCATCCACTTGTTCACTTCCCAAATGGCCACAACAGCCAGGACTGGGCCAAGTCGAAGGCAGGAACTTCTTCTGGGTCCCAAGCACTTGCACCATCCTCCACTGCTTTCCCAGGAGCACTAGCAGGGAGCTGGATCAAAAGTGGAACAGCCTGGACTCGAACTAGCAGCCATATGGGATGCTGGCACTACAAGCAGTGGCTTAACCCACTAGGCCAAAAAGTCAGCCCCTCCTTATCACTTCTTTATGTTTGGAGCCTTTGAATCCCTCTCTTCCAGTTCTTTATAAAGTGTATAAGTTATTGTGAGCCATAGTCACCCTGCTGTGCTTTGGATCACTAGGACATACTGCTTCTAACTTTTTGGCGCTCATGGTCCATCCTCGATCCTCAGCCTCTGGTAGTCATGCTACATTCAGATCCCTCCCTCTATCACTCCCTTACTCCCTCCCTTCCCTCTTTTTCCTTCTGTGTTTCCTTCTCCTTTTGTTTTCAGCTTCCATATACGAGTGAAACTGTGATACATTTTTTTGTGCTTGGCTTATTTCAATTAATGTGGTGTAGAACCACATTTGAGAACAATTTCCCACCCTTTTCATCTTTACTATCCCTTTCTCAGTATTATCTAAAAATTATTCTTTCACCAAATTATTTTCAGCAATTAATGTGTGCCCTCTTGGGATTAGAAATCTAAATTATAAAGCCACGATGTAACAGAAAGGTAGATACACATGAAAAAGTCATTATTGTGTTAAACTTAGCATTTGCTGTTGGCACATACCCAAATGTAAATGATACCTCAAATCTTAGTGATAAGCCTATTGTTAGAACCTTTTTATTTTTCAAGGAGTGGTAACTTAATTGGGCACCAAGACTCATTTTTTACATCTGACCTGATGAGAAGTAAAAGCTAAGCTAATTCAGGGCAAGTAGTTAGATGGATTGTGTGTTACAAAGTGTGTTAGTTGGACCAGTGATGTATAGGAAGATAATGAGGAAAGAGAGTGGGGCTGACCAGGATTCTAGTTTATAATTGCTCTTCTGACCTTAAAGTTAAAATTCCTGATTTTTTTTTCAAAATATAACAAGGGCACTAATGTAAAATAAGAAGAAACTTGTAAGGATCACATAATATAACTGTAATTATGATTCTGAATTGTAGGAGTGAGTCTGAGTAGAAATACAATTGAGAACGAGGAATTTTATCCAAAGGTAAACCTGACAATGTCATAACACAGGTGAAACAAAGTTTTGTTAGAAATTTAGAAAAGGTATATTTCAACTTAGTTCTCGAAAAGAAATGTACAACACAATAAGATGTCGTGATTAGCTGTTTATTTAAAGTAACTAGAGTGTGCTAGCCCAAGTAAAGGGAGCAGTTTTCTTTTTGTTACTGTCTTTAGTAATCACACACGTATGAGTCATTTAAAAGCCAATCTGTTTGTATCTGTGCATACTGTTTTATTGGGTTTTCCCTTTGCCAGAATGCACATTTACCCGTAAATGTTTCACATCTGTTTGTTGTAATTTAGTGATTATATGAAGGCCTCTGTGTCCTTATTTATTTTAAAATTATAACAGGAAGCTTAATTTGCATGAGACCTAAGGAATAGTTTAGATTTCTCATCTTTGATCATTTGCCAGCTCTCTTTATACATGGGTGTCAACTCTTTAAATAAAGTTAAACATTAAAAATAGGTTTAGACTATTTTCTAAAATCATTCAAGTTTAGGTCATAAAGTTTGAGAGCTGATCCCTAATTGTTTGTTCAAGCTATTGCCTGTACTGGACTCTTAGCTTCTAGACAAATATAGACTTGGTTTATTTGCACATCTTTGTGCCCTAGTATCTGTACTGTTCCTGCTTACACTTATATTGTCCTGATGTAATGATTAATATTCCTCCTTTAACTCTCCATATCATATGTAATTCAATAGCCAATTATATGGTTGCCATTGATAGTAGGCATAAATTTTGAATCAGTAAGGTGTGAGATTATATACTATTAATTTCACACCACTGTGATAGGAGACTTAGTATAAATAGCTGCTCAATTCTAAATTTCTAAGAATCAAAATCAAATGTTTAGTGATTAATTTATAGTATAAAATTCAACGATTATGGGATATGCTGGTAGATTTTAGGTTTCATTTATAGCTTATATATTGTATTTCAGTTTGTCACAGTGTGAAGTAAAATACTATTTAACTTTTTCTATTCTTACTCTTAGAGAAAGGTTCTTTCACCAAACAAGTTAGTCTCTACTTATTAATAGAATTGTATTCTGCCTATTTTATATTCAATATATACTTTATTGATTTCTGTCTACTTCATGCATACAGAGACCTGTGATATATTCTAATTTTTTTTGAGTCAGTTAAAGAGCTAGGTAACTGATGGCGGTGAAACTATCCTTGAAGTGAGTAGAAAATGATTTACCTGACATTATCATGAACAATTTCATGTGTTAGGTAAAATGCTAGGTTTCCTACTGGGGAATGTTCTCAGCAGCGAGAAATCTGTGTCAATATCTTGAACTTGCTTTAGTTGACGAGGTTACAAAAAGAGCTGATGCTGTGAGATACATGAATAGAAAATGACAGTAAGAATAAAAAAGAGATAGACCTTTTGACCATGAGCATGTTTCTGGTTTTCCTGCTGTGTTTCTTTCCTTTCAAAACAGGAGCTCAGAATCTATCCAAGTAGCATCATAGCAATAAATGGTTTTATATAGACTATAGTTATTACATGTACCTAAAGGATTTAAAAAAAAAATGTTTCTGCCTTCTCAATGATCTCAATACATATTCACCTTAGGCAACCTGTAGTTGTCTGCATATAAATAAGACATTTGTATGATTTCAGTAAAGCATTCAGTGAGAACTGCAGAGGATTCAATAGGAAATAGTAGCATTTTCTTGGGAGTTATTCATAGCCATGGAAAGGGCACATAATATTTTTGGGGCTTTCAGCCAAGAGTCATTAAATCTTACAGTGTACACTATAGTATCATCTTTAGAGCTTTGAAGATTTTATTAGGTATCCCTTGTATAAAGTTTAAAGAAAGGCAAATATATTTTACAATTCAGACTGTATATTGTAACAGATTTAGACATTTTGAGCGACTCTGAGTGATACTTGTTCTGTAAATGAAGAAATTAATCCTTAACACAGACATCCTGTAGGATCACCAAGAGTATTGTTGTCCTAGGAGTCCACTGTGACTTACGCCGATTTCCAGCGAAATCCATTTCTGAACTCTGTGTCATTTTTAATTTACAGATAAACCTAGTTGAAGATGTATATGTGGTATTTGTGTGTATGCACACATGCCCAAATTAGGACAGCACTATGGAAATTAATTAAATCACAACCTAGGAACCAGCATTATAGTACAGTGGCTTAAGCTGCTGCTTGTAATTCCAGGCCAGCATCCCAGAATAGAACATGAATCCTGGCTGTTCTGCTTTCTGTACAGCTCCCAGAAATGTGTCTGGGAAAACAGCAGCAGAGATGGCTCAAGTGCCTTGAAGGAACTGCAGGCTTCCCCTTTCAGCCTGGCCCAGACCTGGCTATTGCAGCCGTTTGTGGGGTGAACAAGCAGTTGGAAGGTTCCTGTCTCTTTCTCTTTGTCTCTCCTTTCCTCTCTGTCACTCTGCCTTGAAAAATAAATAAATTTTAGAGAATCTTAGAAGTTATTTAAGCTGGTTCTTTGTCATTGTTGATTATATGGAACCACAACAAAAATGATATCTATCTATAAAAAATAGAATGAGAAGAAATGTTTCATATACTCTTCCTGATTCATGATATGTTTATACTACCTCAAGTAATATCTAGGATATGTCATAAATCAAAAGTAATATATACATAAAATATTGAAGACTTTGGTAGATTTAATGTCTGTTAGTAGAAAAATAGTGTATAACATGATTAAGATTTTTACACTTGAATTACTGTTGTGAAATCTATGTATATGGAACAAGTAAATCATTGGTGTTAGAAAAATTGAATTGGTAAGCCACTAGGCTAAGATGACTCCAGTGTCTTGTGTTTCTACTTAAGTAAACTGAAGCACAATTAAACATTAAGGTGAAACTTAATCCATCAGAAGCTGACAATCTCTAACTAGAAACTTTGCATTGGATCAAACCTAAATAAAGCAAACTCCTCACTCTTGGTTTCTACCATCAGCCTTCTACTCATTCTGCTAAAACAGAGCTACCTGAACCTCTTCTCATTTTGATTGTCACTTGATTCATATTTCAGTGCACAAATAAACTTGGCTAAATATATTGTGTCTGAAGTTTTTTTTAAAAAGTGCCAACTGTTCAAATATATTTAACAAGTTGGAGAGTAAAAGTTCTCGATGTGAAAGGGTAAGGAGGAGGAAGGTGGAAACAAAAGATAAAATAACAAGTGATCTTTTTTTAAAAAAAAAAAAAGATTAATTTATTTGAAAGTCAGAGTTACCCAAAGAGGGGGACAGTTATCGAGAGAGGGGGAGTGAAAAAGATCTTCATCAGCTGGTTCACTCCCTGGGTAGTTGCAATGGACCAGGCCGAGGCCAGGAGGTTTTTCCAGCTCTCTAACATATGTGACAGGGACCCAGACTCTTGGGTCATCTACTAGCAGAGAGCTGGTTTGGAAGTGGAGCAGCCAGGACACAAACTGGCACCCATGTGGGATGCTGGTGTTCCAGGTGGCTGCTTTACCAGCTGTGCCAAAACACCAGCCCCTACTAAATGATTTTGACAAATATTAGGAAATACAGAGGACATCACCTCCCTAATTCCCAAAGTCTCAATGAAGAGGCAAGTGGAAATGTGAAATGCTAACCTCCAACTTTCTTCAGAAAAGACCAAAAACAGTAACAAAATGCTTTTGTGAAAATGTTACCTTTTAAATTTATTTTTATTTACTTTTCAAAGAAAGATTTATTTATTTGAAAGGCAGAGTTACAGAGAGAGACAAAGAAGATCTGTCTGCTGCTTCACTTCCCAAGTGGTCCTGACAGCCAGGGCCATACTGTTGGGGTCTCAAGCGCTAGGCTGGCCCCTGACCAGCAGGGACCACTACAGATACTCCCCAACAAGGCTAACGGGAGAGGTAAGGTGATGAACACACCACAGCACCCGTGAGTTCTGTCGAAGCAGGAACCGCTCTTTTGAAGAAGTGTGCTTGCTTATAAAGCTTACGAAAGACATGCGCAGTAGGGGAGCCAATCAGTGAAAAGGTCATACAGGCGTGAGTGGGCCACGCACAGGGCCATCTTAAGTATAGGGATCACGCACTGTCCACGTGTCCAGAACCAAAGCGGACCTATCCCTGCCGGTGGTCTGATCTTAAGTAACTTAACCGCAGCAGCCACAGACACGCCCCTCGAACATCCGCCAGGCGCCATATTGTAATAGAGATTTTAGGCAATGCCCAACACCACACCATGCTGAAGCTAGGAACCTAGAACTCCGTACAGGGGCCCAAGCACTTGGGCAAAACTCTGCAATTCTCCTAGGGACCCAAACCTTTGAATTTATCCTTAAGTACCAAATTTTGTATTTTGGTTTCTATTAGGCAAATTGAAACAATTGAAGATGCTGGCAGCTAGAGGATTAGGTTGGGTATCTCAAGTGCGTACATAGAAATATTGTCATATGGAACATGTTCAATATTGTTAAGGATTACTTCATCAGAATATAAATGAAAATCCTAAGGTAACAGTGTCTTTGCAGCTTAAAAATTAATTTACTAACTTGTTTCAAATAATTGCTTGGGGCCAACCTTATGCTACAGTGGGTTAAGCCCTGGCTGCCTCCCTGGTATCCCATATGATTACCAGTTCATGTCCCAGCTACTCAGATTCCATTCAGTTCCCTGATAATGTGCCTGGGAAAGAAGTGGAAGATGGCTCTCATGCTTGGGCCTCTGCCATCCATGTGGGAGGCCTAGATGGAGTTCCAGGTTCCAGGCTTTAGCCTGGCACAGTCCCAGCCATTGCCGCCATTTGGAGGAATGAGCCAGAGAATGGAAGGTCTATCTCTCCCTCTCTCTAACTCTTTTAAATAAATAAATCTTTAAAAAAACCCCTAGATATTATGTCTGTGTCTCTGTCTTTTCTTTTTCCTCTCTTTGTAAATCTGCCTTTCAGATACACTTTTAAAGAACAATACTTTCTTTCAGTCTCTTCTAGTTTTTAACCAGAATATCACGATTTATTGAACTTTCCTAAGAAAAATCTTTATAAGCTCTTACAAGAATACTGATTATTCTAGACATACCATGCTTTATCTGATAGTTTAAAGGGGAAAGAAAGCTATAATTTGTTTTCTGGAGACTATGGAAATATTAAACTTCCATGAAAGATCCATATTTACTATGTATTGGAAGCAACTGTTTAGAATATAATTATCCTATGAACAAGAAGTAGCAGCTTGTTGTTTTATTGTCACTGACAGTCAATTGATTATGAAAACAAAGCATCGACCAAACCAACCAACCGAACAACCCCTTTCCAGTATGACAAAGCATGCTACATGCTTCTGTTGTCACTGATTTCAACCAAAATCACAGACAAAATGCCAGAATTCTCAATTTGAGTACTCTGAAAAATTAAGTGACATTAAGAAGGTTGAGTAGGAAGCCACTACGTTAAGTACAAATAATCTGATAGTGAGCTTCTTGGTTTTCTAAGTGCTGCTTGCTCTGCATCTACTAGCCTTTACTCAAAGGTGTCAACAATTCCAAACCTGAGCTTTGGACATAGACATGAAGATCTCCAGACAAAATCTTATCTTCCTGATATAAGCAGTGGGAAGGGAGCCCCCATAGGACAGAGTGGGGAGTCTCTCACAAGTTTGACATGAAGTTAACAGTCAGGTTGTGGTTATCTGAAGTACTAATTTGCTCTAGAACATCCACTCCCATGCTCACTCACAAAGTACTTTGTGAAAGCTCTAAATCCTCACTGTGGTGTTGCTTTTGATGTGGTAGATGGGTTTCCCAGAATCAATCCAAGGGGAAAGGGGGAAAGGAAGCATCCAACACAGAAACAACAGGGTCTTGATATAATCTCCCTTTAGAAGTGGGCAGGGAAGTAGCTGTGCTATCAAAGGGCATCCTGGGAGATCCTTGTGATAGAATGCTTCCAGCTTGATGGTGCTGGAATTCAAAGGAACCTGCAAGTGTGAGCAGTATCACACACATCCATGCAAACTGGTGAACTGACTAGAAGGAAGCATCTATGTCAACTCCCATTTATGATGCTGTGTTGTATTTAAGCAAAGGTACTGCCATTAGAGGAAACCACATGTGAGTGCATTCAGGTCAGATCACGCATCATTGTCTCCTTTTGGGATTGCTGGATCCTGTAAAGAGGAGACCAAATAAACTCTCCCCAGTGCCTTGCACAATCTCCTGCTTTTACTGAAAACACAGAATTGCTTATAATCTGTCTTTCCCACTAAACAGCAAGCTTCTTGTGGAAAAGGTCCAACGCATCTTTGCATTTCCAAAACATACCACTTATTCCCAGAAGCTAGCCTGGCACAGTGTCAGTGCTCCATGAATCTCCGGAATCAATGAAAGAATCAATTTCTACTAAATAAAAATTCCACTGAGGGTATTTTTTGGGCCTGCAGAGATCTAAATTTAAGGAAAATAATTTTAATAAGTATTAAATATGCATTAATTAATCTCAGGTGATATAGTTTTTTCTCTTTTATGAAGTAAGTTTACATTTCTCTCTGTCATCCAAGGAAATGTGCCCAATGAAAAAATGGCCAATATGAAGTCTGGAAAAGCCACAGGCAGCATGACCATCTAATCTCTACTATGGTGAGCAAAGGGAATCGGACACATAACTGTTCTGTTGCTGTTTATATGAGGTGTCTTCAAAAAGTTCATGGAAGATAGGTGTTGTAGAAAAACCACATGTGGATTTCAATTTTTTTGTACCAAAATAATCATGTGTTTTAATTACATTTTCCATGGGCTTTTTAAAGTACCTTTTATATTTTACATTATAATTTAAATATCATTTTATAACTCTCATCTAAGAGAAGGAGTTTGTCTCAACCGATAGACAAGAGTAGATCCATAGTAAATTTAATATATAAATTATGAAGAATGTTCTCACTTCAAAGTGAATTGTATTATGTGATCTTGGTTATTCATTTTAAGAATAATAAATGCAAGCATGTACTCACTGTAACACTGCATTTGTGATAAAATATCACAGCCATCTGCTTCCATTGATCTAAGTCTTGAAAGTTTAAAGATAAAAATAAATAACATTAAAAAACCCCTTCACCTTTAATAATTCAGATAATATCATATTGATGAGGTATCCATATTTCCTAAGGTCTTTTATCTTATGTCGTTTCATTTCCAGAGATATTATTATCATTCATATATTTGAAGTTATTTCCTATGGTTAGTACTTATCAAATGTGCCTTTATCTTAGGTTACTTGGGAACTGGTTTTAATCAAATCTCAGCCAAGTAAACAATGTAAGATTATATATGATGAAAAATAAGGTTAGAAGAAGGTTATCAAAGTTTGAAAATTTTTACTTTGAATGCAGTTGCCAACCATGATTTTGTTGTACATTATGTTTGATACATAGGTATGTATACATATATACACATATATCTTGTTGATTTTAAAAAAAAAGTTTGTGTATATGTGTATAAAACATATATATATTGTTTATTTTTTAAAACACAATAAGGATGCACCAATGAAAGTTCACAATATTCACATTTTGATAGCCATAATCTGATAGAGAAAGAGCAACTTTTTTAAAGAATTGGGCAGCTTAAATAGGTGAATAGTGTGTTTTGCTATAGTAACCCTGAGAGTTTCATAGCTTGTTGCAGTAAAGCTTGTATTTCACTCAGGTAACAGTTCATTGTAAATGCCCATTCATTGGACTTCTGTCTGAACTGTAATCCCAAACAAGAGTGCTATTTCTCAACATCAACTCTTTACTATTAAACAAATACTTGAGTAATTTTGTAGCTAGCCAGCCATTTCTGCAAATTGGCTACGAATTTTGTTATAGATTGTGGTATAAATCTGAATACTTGGGCTTCATAATCCTGCTATATGGAATATCATTGAGAAACAAGTTAGAAATGACTGACCAATGAGTTATTCAAATATCCTGAATAGTTTTAAGTTGCAAAATATTTATTTCAATGATCTATAATCAACAAAATTTTCAAATGCATTTGTAAGTATGTATAACAGAGGCATTTTTTCACCATACCAGTATACTCAATTGTGACTCAAAATTGCTAAAATAAACATAAAGTCATATAGTAAATGACATTGAATTTGAATCTATAGTTTAGTAGAACTTGATTTTCTTCTTTCTTATGTTGTACTGATACTGATACATAGTGAAAGGGTGACAGTATTAACTCTGAGCCTCAAGTTCCACTTATGTAATTCATCAGCAACATAAATTAATCTGTTCTTATTTTTCTTTGTAAAGTGGAGTTTATTATTTTATAAGTTTATTTCTTTGTAAAGTGGAGTTTTCTTTGTGAAGTGGAGATTGTAACAGTATCTCAAAAGTCTTTTCTATAGGTCAAATGGGAGCAAGTATGTAAAACACAGTTGAGAGCATGAAATGAAAAACAAAATGCATACTTGGAAATGTTATTCCTTTCACTGACTAGCATTTTAACCTTCACAAAGTACTTTGAGGTTCTTCATGTAACTGTTAGAATCACTTCTAAGTGACAAAGTTAAATCTAGAGAGGATAATAGGATTGCCCAACATTAACATATTATATTGATGGGGAGCAGTGCACCAGAACTCTGAACCCCAGTAATGGATATTTCAGAGAGAAACACAACTTAAAAAATGGCCTACAGTGGCTTGTTGGGTATCCAGTTATAATTTTAAGTATAAATATAAGAAAGCATGTTGAAATACATCTTAGAGATTAATAAAAGCACTTTTTACTGATGAGAAGACTTGTATTCAGGATGGTTAAGTGAAGCTCAACATCTGAAAACTTTAATATCAGATCAGTAGTAGTTTCTCTAAACTATATCTATCCCTTTATAAAAGTTCTCTAATTGTCAGGCAGCCTTGATACAGTTTTGACCATAATAATAGAATAAGGACATTATTAAAAGAATGTGTGTTGTTCCTAACAAAAGCAACATGCTTTTTTTTTTTTTTAAATTTTTGGCAGAGTGGACAGTGAGAGAGAGAGAGAGACAGAGAGAAAGGTCTTCCTTTGCCATTAGGTTCACCCCTCAATGGCCGCTGCAGCCGGCAGGCGCACCGCACTGATCCGAAGCCAGGAGCCAGGTGCTTCTCCTGGTCTCCCATGAGGGTGCAGGGCCCAAGCACTTGGGCCATCCTCCACTGCACTCCCGGGCCACACCAGAGAGCTGGACTGGAAGAGGGGCAACCGGGACAGAATCCAGTGTCCCAACCGGGACTTGAACCTGGTGTGCCAGTGCCGCAGGCGGAGGATTAGCCTATTGAGCCGAGGCGCCGGCCCGAAAGCAACAAGCTTTTAACAACTATTATCATCTATAATGTAGTTGTGCACAGTGCCCCTGTTTTTGACTTTTTTATTTATTTATGAGACAAGTAGGGGGAGATAGCGTCTACAAGCTGGTTCACTCTCCAAATGCATACAACAGCCAGTGCTGAATCAAGACAAATCTAGGTGTTGTAAACTCAATCCAGGTCTCCTACCTGGGTGACAAGGATCCTAGTACTTGAGCCACTACTTGCTATCTCTCAGTCCATGCATCATTATCAGGGTTATGGTATCAGGAGCCAAGTTGGGACTTGAACCAGTAACTCTAAGATGGAATGTGAGTTTTGCAAGGATCATCTTAGCCACTTCTCCAGACACCCACCCCTATAAAGTGATTTTTTTAAAGATTTACTTATTTATTTGAAAGTCAGAGTTACACAGAGAGAGAAGGAGAGGCATATATAGAGAGAGGTCTATCCATCTGCTGGTTCACTCCCCAGTTGGCCGCAACTGTTAGAGCTGTGCTAAACTGAAGCCAGAGGCTTCCTCCAGGTCTCTGACACGGGTGCAGGGGCCCAAGGACTTGGGCTATCCTCTACTGCTTTCCCAGGTCATAGAAGAGAGTTGAATCAGAAGTGGAGCAGCCAGGACTCAAACTGATGCCCATATGGGATGCCGACACTGCAGGTGGTGGATTTACATGCTATGCCACAGTGCCAGCCCCTAAGGTGATTCTTAAACTGAGATCTCTTAACACTAATGGAGATTCATCATTTACCTGATGTTATATGTGCTACTCTGTGTGTATGTCTATAAATATATTTTAATAAATAAAGCTTCTGCAAATTTTGTCTGTTCTAACAGACTTAAAAGTACAAGATGACTAATTCTCGATATGGAAAAGTGACCTGACAGGAAGCTTTGAGAATAAGGGATTGTAAGAGTAAGGACACAGTCTTTTGGCAGGCCACTAAAAGAGGCATTCATAAATAGGGGGCCTACTATAGACTTAGATGGATGAGGGAGGGGGTAATATTTTAAATATTTTTTGTTCAGGGCCTACTATGTATATTATCTGTCTGAAACAACTTTTAGTAGAACAAGCAATCTACTTGTTAATTTTTATCTGAAGTTTTTATATCATCATACTTGTGAAAAGAATATGATTTAGGTGGAGTAGATTGTGAGAAAATGTGTACTGTTATCACATATGCGCTTATTAAATTCTCCCTATGTCTCAACACCTCACTGAACTCTCACTTTCACAATTAACATAACTAACCTGGCAGCTTAACTTACTTGCTTAATATTATTCAGTAAGAACTGGAAACGGGATTCCAATTGTGATAATGTAGGTGTTAGTGACCATGCTTAACCTCTATACTGAAACATCTTTCACAAGGCTTTATGCTGTTCATTATCTACATGTGTTATGTAGAAATTAATAGAAAATTTGAAACTTTTTCCCAGCATTCATGCTGCATTTATTATTTATAGTCACCAAACATTATGTACAAAATGAAATTTTACCAGTACAAAATAGAATCCTCATAATAGTTAAAAAAAACCAATTCTAGTTATTTTAAAAATTAAACTTGTAGGAGCCAACGTCACAGCTCAGTGTGTTAAGCCTCTGCTTACAAGATCACTGTCCCATATCAGAGTGCCAGTGTTCGTCCTAGCTGCTCCCCATTGGTTCTGGCTTCCTACTGATGTATTTGGGAAGATGATGGATTATGGCTCAAATACCTGGACCCCTAACATATACGTATTGTAGACTGAGATGGAGTCCCTGGCTCCTGACTTCGGTCTGGCCCAGCTTTGGCTATTATGGCCACTTGGGAAGTAAACTAGCAGATTGAACATTTCTCTCCCTCTGTCTTTCAAATAGATAAATACATTTTTGAAAAATTACATTTCTGTAAAAGATGGGATATTTTAATGACATATTTACCTTTTTAAATGATGTGCAGTATGTTTTTTAGAATTTCTTTTTAAATTTCTTTTTAAATTTTAAATTTTTTAAATTTTAAATTTCTTTTTAAAAACATATATTTTATTTGAAAGGGAGAGTTTACAGAGAGAGGAAGAGATCTTCCATCTGCTAGTTCACTTCCCAAATGGTTGCAATGGCTGCAGCTGGGCTGGGTTGATGCCAGGAGCCAGGGTGCAGGGGCACAAGGACTTTGGCCATCTTCCCCTGCTTTCCCAGGCATCATCCCAGGGTGCTGCATCACAAACGGAGCAGCTGGGACTCAAACTGGTGCCCATATGAGATGCTGGCATCACAGATGGCGGCTCAACCTGTTAAACCACAACACCACCCCTTTTTTAGAATGGTGAATGCTATTCTGATGGGTTTTAGAGCATCTGGTTCAATATATTAGTAAGTAATAGGCATGTGTCTTAATAACAGGGATATTTTATGAAAAATATGTTCTTTGAAAATTTTGTTGTGTGAAAATCAGAATTTCTTAATACAAACCTAGATATAATGGTTTACTATGTTCCCAGGCTATATAATATAGACTGTGACTCTTAGGATACATATCTATATAGTTAGCTACTGTACTGAACAGTGTTGTCTATTGTCATACAGTGGTAAGTATTTGTGTATCAGAATATAGAAACAATACGATAAAATACTGTTGTGGGATCACCATCATGTATGTGGTCTGCCATTGCATGAAATGCCCTTATAAGAGGAATCATTGTAATTGATACTAGTCTTTTCTTAAAGATTTATTTATTCATTTGTTTGGGAAAGAGAGAGACAGAGACAGATACACATCTTTTTCATACACTCCTTCCTTCTCCAAATGGCAACAACAGTTGAGGTTAGGCTAGATGACATCCAGGGGTCTCATGTGGGTTGCAGAAACTCAAATACTGGAGCCATCATCTATTGCTTCCCAGGTGCATTTGCAAGGAGCTGGAACAGAAGCAGAGCATTCTGGTCTCCTGGACTCTCAAATGTGATGTACAAGTCCCAAGTAGAAGCTTAACCTGCTGTAGCACAGTACCCACCCCAATGCCATAGCTTGTGCACTTATAACAGATATCGATATTTTTGAAAAAAATTATCTTCTAGACTTACACAAGTGGTTGGAAAATGTGTATAATTATTCAGAGTAAAGAAAACAACCAAATTAAAACTCAGATTAAAAGAGATTTAATAATTTTAAGTGAAAGAACTAGTCACTTGTCAAACAGGACTGATATGAGTGGAATATGTGAAGTTGATTATTATTAACTATATATTGGAACATCCATATACTTCATGAATGACATGAATTCAAAACTGTAAAAAGGGCAATAATGTTTTTAGTGTAAGTTATACAAATGAAGCCCCTTTCACAATACATGTAAGTATTCCAATCACGAGTTACCTATATGGTATTTCAGAGCCTGAGGTGCTTGTCAGAACTAAAATATCTTGGTGAATTTCAAGACGTTTTTGACTAACATTTTGAAGTTATTATACTGCAGATTCATGCATGTCAATGGAATTACTAGTTCCATTACTGAAAGATAAACTTTTTTCAATTTAATTTAAACATATTTGATATTTTCTATGAGTTGAAAACAAAAGTGTGGTAGGTGTTAGGTACAGAAGTTAAGGCACTGCCTGGGATGCTTACAACCCAAATTGGATGGCTTGGATTCTGGTCCTGGCTGCACTATTGTTTCCAGCTTGCTGGTAATGCACAACCTGAGAGGCAGCTTCAAATGGCTCTGTATCTGGGTTTGTTCCTGGTTCACGGATTGGGCCTGACCCTGCCCTGGTTGTTGCAGGCATTTGGGAATGGATTGGGTGATTTCTGATTATCTTTCTGTTTCTCAGCTTTATACATAATTTCTTTAAAAATTAAAAATAATTAGCAAGTAACATGCTAATCAGTAGCATCCTTTGAGGAGGCTTGGAACTTTATTCTTGTAAAGCTGTGTTTATTCACACAATGTTTTAGCTTGCATTTATTTTTTCTGAACATTTCCTTGGTCAAAGTATACTTTATATAAACTTTTATATATAATTGATATTGAGGCACTAGAAGTTTTGCTGTTTTCTTAATGGGAATTTCCAAGTTCTGATTCATAGCTATGGGGTATTTTGCTTTCATTTTGTTTTCATTAAACATGTGATTTTTATTCCATTGAATAAATTAAGCTTTTTTTTCAGTTTCTTTCACTAGTGAGTATTTTACTTTGGAGAAAAAATTTTTCTTGTAATTATATTTTGGTTGACAGACAAGAACATTATAAAGATAAGTAGTGAAAATCTGATTTACTAGCTTTGGAGTCATACCTTATTCACATCTTAGTTTATATAATATCATATAACTATAGCTCAGTAACAGGAAATGTAAATATCTGTGTTCATGGTTTATCCCAAGTTAACCATGGCATCAATTAGTATAAAAAGAGGTAGATATGAATAGCTCTCTAAGCAGTTGTTTGATTTGCTATATATAGTCTTAGATTAATAAGATAGAATTTGATTAGTTGACATGGACATAGGCCATGTAATTATCTTCAGAATAATACACAAATTAGGAAGAAAATACTAGTCAGGGCATTGACTCATTCTATGCAAATGTGCACTCTGCCTTTAAGAAGAAATGCCAACACGAAAAGTTCCCTATTGCATATAACTGCGGAATGCATTAGCAGTGTCATTAAAATTAAAATTAATAAGATCAAGAAGATACTGATAATGAAAGCAGAAATTTGAATTTATTTATTTTCAATGGAGACTGTTGTGTTAGAAATTTATTGTTTATAGGGTTTACTAAGTAATTAAGAGACAGTTCATCAAGAGATTGGGACATGCCTCCTGTGAGTCTACATATTTTAAATCTGTGAAGGTAAAATTAAAATTGAATCTATGTGGTATGTTTACATCAGATAGAGAAGTGAAGATGTGTAAAGACTGTCATAAACTTTTTACTATTAGAAAAATGTATAGTGACCTATTTTTCTTAAATTTTGTTCTTCAAATTTTTATAATGAAGCTCTTCTTGAATATTATTTTGAAAGCAGAATTTTATACTTTAATTTGAACATAGATGTAGAAGAAATACTCAGTATCAATGAAAGGAGTTAATAAATTCTAGCACAAATTTACCACCAATATTGCAAGAGCTAACTGATAGCAAAACTTTGGAAGCTCAAAATGGTTTCCTACAGCTTTTGGAAAGTTGAATTATCATAGGCAAATAAAGAAAAATAACAGAAACCAACAAATATTAAAATATGTCAAAAACTGTAAGACTAAAGATGTATTTTGATTCCCAATTTCTTTTTCAACTTCAGATAATTTTACTTTGGTAAAAAAAAATTATTACATTCAGATATTAAAGAACATACTGTAATATCTGTTCATTAATGCCATGCTTGTTTAATTAGTTTGAGTTATTTCTGAATATACCAATTTAATATTTTCAACATCAAGTCTAAATAGTAAAGAGGGTGAATGCTCATTGTATGTTTTATTGAATAAAATAACACTTCAGTATTTTATTAGTTAAATTGAACTGTGACATGCACAGATCTTAGTATGCAAGGTTTTATTTACTCAATTATGTTACTTCCACAGCAAGATACAATATGTATAGTCCATCACTTCAGGATTTACCTCCTATATTTTCTGGTCATCCCTGCCCCAACAGCAAGTGACACTGTTCTGACTGCTGCAACTAGAGAGGAAATTTTTATGTAAATGAATTGATGTTGATTCATCAAATTTATACTCTTTATGTCTGAATTATTTCAGTTGACTTTGAGATTTTCCAATTCATACACGTTTTCTTTTATATTGATAATTAACTCCCTAGTATTGCTGAAGAATATTTTCTGACTTCATTATTTTTATTCAATATCCAATTAATGGATATTTGCATTATTTTGAGTGCTTTAGTTATGTATGTTTCTTTAGTATTTTTCTCAAGTTCTTTTGTGATAGTAATTTTAATGTTTATATTCAAAAGTAAAATTGCTTTGTTTCATAACATAACTTTTTGTTTTTTAATTTGAGAGGTAGAGTTAAAAGGAGAGGTAGAGAGAAAGAGAGAGAGAGACAGAGAGAGACAGAGAGAGACATAGAGAGAGAGAGAGAGAGAGAGAGAGAGAGATCTTCCATCCATTGGTTAGCTGCCCGGATGACTGCAGTGGCCATACTGAATCCAGGAACTTCATCTGGGTCTCCCATGTGGGACCAGGGGTCCAAGGATTTGGGCCATATGCTGCTGTTTTCCCAGGCATATTAGCAGGAAGCTGGATCATAAATGGAGCTGCTGGGATTTGACCAATCATCTGTATGGGATGCTGACATCAGAGGCACTGGTTTACCCTCAATGCTGGGACACTGGCCTGAGTCATAACTTATTTTTCTAACTTTTTATTTTACTTATTTTTTTCAAAATTTAATATGAGATGCAGATGCCTTAACCACTGGGGCAAATAACTGCCCATATATTTTTCATTTCTTTTTTTTTTTTTTAGGTTTTTTAACATTTATTTTTATTTTATTTTTTTTAACATTTATTTAATGAATATAAATTTCCAGTGTACAGCTTATGGATTACAATGGCTTCCCCCTCCCATAACTTCCCTCCCACCCGCAACCCTCCCCTCTCCCGCTCCCTCTCCCCTTCCATTTGCATCAAGATTCATTTTCAATTCTCTTTATATACAGAAGATCAATTTAGTATAAAGATTTCAACAGTTTGCACCCACATAGAAACACAAAGTGAAACATACTGTTTGAGTACTAGTTATAGCATTAAGTCAAAATGTACAGCACATTAAGGAAAGAGATCCCACATGTGGAGCAAGTGCACAGTGGCTCCTGTTGTTGACCCAACAAATTGACACTCTAGTTTATGGCGCCAGTAACCATCCTAGGCTGTCGTCATGAGTTGCCTAGGCTATGGAAGCCTTCCAAGTTTGCCGACTCTGATCATATTTAGACAAGGTCATAAAAGACAGAGTGAGGATAGTAACCAATGATCCTAAGAGTGGCATTTACCAGGTTTGAACAATTATACAGCATTAAGTGGGGAAGAGGACCATCAGTACACACAGGTTGGGAGTAGAGCCATTGGTGGTAGAGTAGAGGTTATGATTACAAAGGAATGAGGCCCAAGTGCGCTAGACAGGGCCTAGAACAAAGGAGAGAGTCATTATTAGAGGAGCTAAGAAAGGTACTGTCTAAGCTACAAGTAATTTTTCTGATTGAGAGACAAATAGAACCTGATAGAAGGGGCTTGATAATAATCTGGTGGGCCTTAGGCCTTGTAAATTCATTTCTAATTGAATGATTTGGATGCTTATTAATGTATTTAATGACATAATTTCCTTCAAGTTTGACTACAATATACTACTACTACTATATGTATATACTACATATATCTACCACATTTTCTTCATCAATTCATTTTATTGATGAACACTTAGGTTGATTCCATATCTTGGCCATTGTGAACAAAGCACAATGAACCTGGTTCATGACAAATTCTATGGCAAATTGATTTGATTTCCCTAACATTTATACTTTGATGAGGAATTGCTGGATCACCTAGTAGATGTACTTTTTGATGTTTAACAGAGCTACCATGC